>NC_069505.1:285132680-285175180 GCF_027579735.1 Bombina bombina
TACCGTATATCAGAAATCTTGTCTGCAAATTTAATTGTTTTCCAAACCCACTCCGTGGGTATCCTTTGCTCTGTACCAATCCGTTTACAATACACACGCTGAATATTGTGTGTGTTTGACTCGTCAGGGATGTGTCTAGACTGTAGGGTGCATAGGATACTTCCTTTCTTTTATAATCCATTTCTTCTTCCTCACATTAACCTTTTTTTTTGCTTTGTAATGAGCACATGTATCAAGGTACTACCCTGGTGGAACATTAAACACAAGCTGTAAACTGCATGACAATCTACCTTCATATCTGAGAAGAGCCTTGCAATGAATAATGCAGCTTTATTTTATCAAATGAGCATATTGTTTTATGTATTTTCACTGATTTCCCTGTCCCCCAGAAAAAAAAGAACTCTTGCTAACCAATCACAAACTAATATTCAGATATAGCGCTGCAGAATCTTTTGTCGCTCTACAAATAACCAATAATAATAATAATAATAATAATAATATAGCATCCCCGAAACGTTGTGTATTTTTTTTTATCCTGTCCTGGACACTTTAATGTAATAAAGATTTTTTTGCATGATT
This sequence comes from Bombina bombina, assembly GCF_027579735.1. Classification (NCBI taxonomy): domain Eukaryota; kingdom Metazoa; phylum Chordata; class Amphibia; order Anura; family Bombinatoridae; genus Bombina; species Bombina bombina. The sequence goes on from NC_069505.1 coordinate 285,133,260, forward strand.
GGAGATCTTCCTTTGCCTTTTCTACTACATTTATGGGGGCATGGTAGTAGCCCTCAGTGGATCTCCTGGTTATCTGGGTGCTGGATTCCATCTTCTGTGTTGGTCTAAGCCACTAAAGACAGTCTCTTATCACATGCTTTTTTATTATCTTTTCACAACAAGTGAGTGTTAGTTCATGTGAGCCATATAGAGAACATTGTGCTCACACCCGTGGCTTGTCACAGACACTGCACTAATTGGATAAAATGCAAGTCAATAGATAATAAATAAAAAGTCATGTGATCAGGGGGCTGTCAGAAAATGTTTAGATACAAGGTAATCACAGAGGTAAAAAGTATATTATTATAACAGTGTTGGTTATGCAAAACTGGGGAATGGGTAATAAAGGGATTATCTATTTCTTTAAACAATAAAAACATTTTCGTTGACTGTCCCTTTTAGGAAATAGACTTGGTAACCTGCCCTCTTCTATTCCCTTAAGGTGGTTTATCACTTATTCAGCATCAAATTTTAATTATTTTTTCTCTAAAATACTTCCATTATCAAAACATGCACATTATTTCTATATGCACTTTCTGAGGCTCCAGTTCCTTCTGAGCATGTGCAAAAGTTATTATTGGCTGATGGCTGTCACATGATACAGGGGGAGGGAAAATTGGATGAACTTTGAAATTTGCCCGAAAATAATCTATTGCTGCTCATTTCAAAATCAAAGTGTGTGCTATTGTATTGTCTTGTTATTGTGTATTTGTCAGTCATTTAATTCTACTGTATATAGTGGTTCTTTAAAGGGACATTCTACTCCAAAATTTATATTGTTTAAAATATAGATAATCCCTTTATTACCTATTCCCCAGTTTTGCACAACCAACACGGTTATATTAATATACGTTTTACCTCTGTGATTACCTTGTATCTAAGCCTTTGCAGGCTACCTCCTTATCAGGTGGCTATTTATTTATTATCTATTGACTTGCATTTTAGCCAATTAGTGCTGGTTCCTGCACAACTCCCCGGGCGTGAACACAATGCTATCTATATGGCTCACATGAACTACTACTCCCCCGTTGTGAAAAGCTAATAAAAAAAGCATGTGATAAGAGGCTGTCTGTAGTAACTTAGAAACAGACAGAAATTTAGAGGTTTCAAGTATATTAATATAACAATGTTGGTTGTGCAAAGCTGGGGAATTGATATTAAAGGCGTTATCTATTTTGTTTCAAACTGTCCCTTTAAGGAGAAGCAGGTATGACTGTGGCTGAAGTTTATATACACTAGGTAGCCCTTCTGTATTATTTATAAAGACTACTCACCACCAGCCATCAGAGTGAAGAAACATGAACTATGTCTAAAAACAGTTGCAATATGTCACACTATATGCTCAGTAATGTGTCCCCAACCCAAAAGCGATAGAATGACCTGAGAGGTGAACGGGATGTGGAAAGCAAAAGGGGGTTAGAGATGAAAGTGAGAAATTATTGGGGGGGGGTGAGAGGGGGGGTGATTTAGTGATAACAGCTAATCTCAGAAAGAGACAAGTGACGTGGGAAATGTCCCCATCAAACCGACAGCTCACCCTGATTTTTGTAATGTAGGTTCCTCGTGATATTTAGAAATTAACTGACAAAATGACTTAATGAAATGTTTTATGAGTTTATATTCAGAGTAGTCATTAAACGCCACTTACAAATGAAGTGATTAGCGACATGCTAAATGCTATTAACTAATTGTTACACAAATTGTCTAAGCACCGTCTAGTGCCTTGTAATGGTCTGCTCACTCCCCATAATATCTCACAGCATACAGGGGTGTCATTACATCAGGAACATGTCCAAAACCTGCAAGAAAGCCATTCAAGGTGCTTAGCTCAGGAATAGTGATATATTTGAACAGACCCACTGTTTTTAGACATAGTGCATATGTATATATATCAGCAATGTAGCGCCACAATGCTCTGCGCACAAAATAAATATTTATATATGCACAATATATAGCAGCAATTAAGTGCCTCATTACAAAAGGTCTGTGCACACAATAAATGTTTATAAATGCACAATATATATCAGCAATTAAGTGCCTCATTACAAAAGGTCTGCACACACAGTAAATGTTTATATATGCACAGTATATATCAGCAATTAAGTGCCTCATTACAAAAGGTCTGCACACACAATAACTGTTTATATATGCACAGTAAATATCAGCAATTAAGTACTGCATTACAAAAGGTCTGCACAGACACAATAGAAGTATATATCAGCAATTAAGTGCTGCATTACAAAGGTCTGCACACACAATAAATGTTTATATAGGCACAGTATATATCAGCAATTAAGTGCCTCATTACAAAAGGTCTGCACACACAATAACTGTTTATATATGCACAGTAAATATCAGCAATTAAGTACTGCATTACAAAAGGTCTGCACAGACACAATATAAGTATATATCAGCAATTAAGTGCTGCATTACAAAGGTCTGCACACACAATAAATGTTTATATATGCACAGTGTATATCAGTTAAGTACCACATTACAAAAGGTCTGCACACACAATAAATGTTTATATATGCACAGTATATATCAGTAATTAAGTGCTGCATTACAAAAGGTCTGCACACACAATAAATGTTTATATATGCACTGTATATATCAGTAATGAAGTGCTGCCTTACAAAAGGTCTGCACACACAATAAATGTTTTAAAAATATTTAGAAATGTCACTTTAAACCCCCTATGTTTATTATATCAAGACTTGCTAGAAATGAGTTTGGGCACTGCTCTAAGCAATCATATTGCAGATTTAGACCATTTACAGCATTTTGCTAACCATATACATTGCAGAGATTGCTTTTTCATTGGGTCTAGGGGTGCTTGTACAACTGTACAGTATTTTAATAAATGCACCATAATTGCATAAAATAGCTGCAGTGGAGATAGATTAATGTACACTGCTTGGCACCACATACAAATAATTCTTGAGCTGGAAGAGGGGTACGGTAAGTGGCACAGACTAATGTTGTGTGTTTGTGTTTTGCTATTCAATGACTAGTTTATGCCTCTAAAAATCATTGTTACATACAGATTGGCCCCTGATTCCCCTGTTTCTGCACGAGCCTTCAGGCTCGCCCGAAACAGCAGTTATGAAGCAGCGGTCTTAAGGTTGCTGCTCCTTAACTGGTCTGCGGACATAAATCCACCCGATCCTATACGATCGGGTTGATTGACACCCCCTGCTAGCGGCCAATTGGCCGCAAATCTGCAGGGGCGACATTGCACAAGCAGTTCACTAGAATTGCTTGTGCAATGTTAAATGCCGACAGTGTATGCTGTCGGCATTCAGCGATGTCTGGCGGATATGATACGCTACAGCGGATCATGTCCCCCAGACTGTGATAAATCGGCACCTTTGTCGCTAGCTGGGCCGACGGACACAAGGAATAATATTTGTGAAGATGCCAAACAAAGCGGGCTCCAATGTGACCCTCTGTCTTGGGTTCATTGATTTAATTAAATCTTTACAATATATAAAAATACGGTAGAGGGATGAACATATATACGTTTTCTATATCATCTCCTTTTGTAAACTTACTGGTGATTATAGGGAAATGAAACCTACATTTTTTTCTTTCATGATTGTATGTAGTGGGTACTTGTAAAGCATGGCTAATCTCAAGGCGCTGCTCATTTTATCGTCCTCGGAAGGATGAAAGGCTGAGTGGACCTCGCTGGGGATCAAACCCTTGGGTTGCGGCAGAGCTCAGCCACAGTGCATTAGCATGCTAAGCTATCTGTCTGGCTGATTCAGATACAGCAGCCATTTCAACCAACTTTCTAGTTTACTCTATTGGTATCTTTATTTGAAAAGCTTAGGAGTCAGCCCATTTTTGGTTCAGCACCTGGATAGCCCTTGCTGATTGGTGGCTAAATGTAGATGTAAAGATACCAAGAGAATGTAGAAACATTTGGGTTTCATATCCCTTTAATCACACTTTCTGCAGGGAAGATAATAGAAACATAAGCTATTTCAAGCTGTCCATCTCTTTAAATGAAAACATCTGGAAACAAAATAAATGCTTTAGAATGTATTGCTTAAAGGGACAGTCAACACCAGAATTTTTGTTGTTTAAAAAGAAACATAATCCCTTTATTACCCGTTCCCCAGTTTTGCATAACCAACACAGTTATATTAATATACTTTTTACCTCTGTAATTATCTTGTATCTAAGCTTCTGCTTACTGCCCCCTTATTTCAGTTCTTTTGACAGCCAGTTTAGCCAATCAGTGCTCAGTCCTAGGTCACTTTACGTGCATGAGCTCAATGTTATCTATATGAAACATGTGAACTAATGCCCTCTAGTGGTCAAAATACATTCAGATTAGAGGCAGTCTTCAAGGTCTAAGAAATTAGCATATGAACCTCCTAGTTTTAGCTTTCAACTAAGAATAGCAAGAGAACAAAGCAAAATTGGTGATAAAAGTAAATTGGGAAGTTGTTTAAAATTAAAAAGTAAAAGTAGGAATAGAGGCGCCAATGGTGCAGGTAAATGGTGGTACAGGTATCACTAATAGCCCAGTGTACACAGGGTACTCACATTTATGGAAGGCACTCACTTGTACCTATAGAGACAGGCTGGATTTTAGCAGCAATCCAGCTAGCTGATCCAGGGTGAGCTGGCTGGTTCGTGGGTGTGTAGAGTGTTGGTACTCTAAAGTAGCATAGCAGGGCGGTACCATATATAACACTGAGAGTGGATTTATATAAAATAAATGAATTTATTTAAAACATATAAAAAGGTTTACCACTCAAAGAATATAATTGGTACATCAGGAATACATGCGACGCGTTTCTCAGTTAAAAACTGTTTCCTCAGGCATGTTTTTACACAGATATTTACTCCTTATATAGGGCTATGCTACTAAACAACACCCACAGCCCACCCCCAACAATTGACATGACAATATCTGTGTAAAAACATGCCTGAGGAAACAGTTTTTAACTGAGAAACGCGTCGCATGTATTCCTGATGTACCAATTATATTCTTTGAGTGGTAAACCTTTTTATATGTTTTAAATAAATTCATTTATTTTATATAAATCCACTCTCAGTGTTATATATGGTACCGCCCTGCTATGCTACTTTAGAGTACCAACACTCTACACACCCACGAACCAGCCAGCTCACCCTGGATCAGCTAGCTGGATTGCTGCTAAAATCCAGCCTGTCTCTATAGGTACAAGTGAGTGCCTTCCATAAATGTGAGTACCCTGTGTACACTGGGCTATTAGTGATACCTGTACCACCATTTACCTGCACCATTGGCGCCTCTATTCCTACTTTTACTTTTTAGATTTCCTTCCACTGGATGCTGATAGAGAGCTGCCTCCCAGTTCAGCCAGCTGGATTGCTGTTAAAACCCAGCCTGTGTCCACCGGCACAACTGAGTGCCTTCTCATATTGTGAGTACCTAGTGTTCGCACATGTTTGTTATACCAAAAAATCTCCATTGACCTGCACCATTGGCGCCTCTTTCTTGTTGCTTTTTCTTAACAGGTTGTTTAAAATTGCATGCCCTATTTAAATCATGAAAGGTTTTTTTGGACTTGACTGTCCCTTTAATTGCCAGTATATATTGTGCATGTATTAAAGGGACATTAAACCCTGCTTGCTTTTATGTAAAATTGTGCCTGGCCCACGCTCCCTTTCTTCAATATACTACAAATGAATTAGCTGATTTAAGCAATTTACAGCATTGGGAAGAAAACGTATTTTACAGAATTTGTGTTTTGCCCTGTCTAGGGAGCGTGAGACAAGCGCACATTTTACACAAAAGAAAAGCCGTTTGTTACCTTTACAAATTACATCCATGTCCCTTTTAAATAGAGGAAAAAACAATTTTCCCTTTCACCTTATTCTTTATATTAAAGGGATAAGAAACACAAAAAAATATATTTTGTACAATTTTTAAAAGTTTACAGTTTACCTCTTTTATCATATTTGCTTCGTTCCCATGGTATTCTTTGTTGAAGAGACACCTAAATAGGTTTCTGGAGCACTATATGGTAGGAAATATTACTGCCACCTAGTGCTTCTTGCTTATGGATAACATTCTTGCAAAGCTGCTGCCATATAGTGTTCCTGAGATTAAGCCCTGCTTTTCAACAAAAGACACAAAGAGTACAAAGACAATTTTAATTTAAAAGTATTTAGAAAGTTGTTTAAAAAACGTCTTATGTCCTATTAAGCTCCTACACGTCTGCATTTTGTACATGGGCTATTAACCCCTTATGGACACGATGTAGCTAAATAGTTAATCTAAGAAGAGAATGCTAAGAAAATGTGGGTTGTTTATTTGAGTGACATCCTTCCCCAGAAATTAAAGGGAATGTCTAGTTCTATTCAGTATATTACCTGCTAGAAATAAACCTTAGAACTGGAAGAGAACAGCTGTAATATAGAGGAAATCACTGAAATAGATAAAGACACAGGGCCCAGAGAAACCTTTCATTACGTTCTCTGCTCTTCAAGGCACTGATAGCAAACAGGACATATTTTCATTTGCCTTCCAAATTAGAAGCACCCAGATAAGCATTAATAAAATACAGTTTTAAGTGAAGCGTGAAAAACCTGTGTATAGGGTTTGACAGGCCTGGGAAATTGCCAAACTCAAGATACCATACAGTAAATGGCTCTCCCTGTAGGTGAAGCTGGCCGCCTGTGACAAGCCAATTTATAATATGTTAACTAGCGTTTATAGGAAATCATTTGACTTCAGGAGCCCGTGCAGCCAGAGCTGGGGTGGTGTCTTGGCGAATATTAGAGACAATCAGTAAGCGGTGTCTAAATCCTGCTTCATGTTGTGCAAACAGCACAGAATTGCAGGACTCATTTGCTGGTGTAATGAGCTCCTGGTCAAATATGGAAACCTTGAGTTTTATAAAAGCTTAGATATTGTGGTATATGCAAAGGGAAATAAACCAGTAATAAAATACTCTATGGGGTCGATTTCTGAATGTGCGGGCGGACATGATTAGCTGTAGCGGATCATGTCCACCCCAAATCGATAAATCCAGACAGCATACGCTGTTAGCATTTATCATTGCACAAGCATTTCTAGTGAACTGCTTGTGCAATGCCGCCCCCTGCACATTCGTGGCCAATCTGCTGCTAGCAGGGGTGTCAATCATCCCGAGAGGCTGTCTGCCGCCTCAGACCGCTGCTTCTTAACGCTTGCATAGTAAATCGACTCCTATTTTGCAAAGGTTAGTCAGCCGCAGAGCAACAATGCACTATGGGAGTTAGCTGAGCACATCTGGTGAGCCAATGACAAGGGGCATATATGTGTAGCTACCAATAAGCAGCTAACTCTCAGTAGTGCATTGCTGCTCCTGAGCATACCTAGGTATGCTTTTCAACAAAGGACACAAAGAGAGCAAAGTATATCAAATAATACCTACAAATTGAAAAGTTTTTTTAAAACTACTTGTTCTGTGTGAACGATTAACCAAAAAGTTTAATTTTGACTTTCATGACCCTTGGAAGGGACTCAAAATACTATCCTCAATAATAATGTTTAAATATGCAGTAAAACAAATCTTTCATTATTTATTTTCCCTGAGTGTCCTGCAATTTACCTCTAAAAACTGAATTTTCCACTGACCCCAGACAGGCTTGAGTGTATTCTGCAGAATCCAGAGCTTTACCCCTGCAACATGCTACACAGTAATGGCTTGAACAGTGCAGGAGCGTGTTTATTTCTGTCTCTTATTGGCCAGGACAAAGAAGATAAGATACTTCATATAGCCCCAATTAGATACAGTATATGTGCACATGTTGCTACCCAAACTAACGTTTTTAATTGCTTTAAAAATCATTTAGTTTGTACACTGTTCTTTTGCAATCAGTTAATTGCCGATGTAAGATGTGCAGAGAGTGATTTCCAGTTAATGTAACTTGTATCACAATGAGTTGTCACAGATGCAACCACTGGAATATGTACATTTGTATCCATAGTGACTGTCATTAGTTTATAAATATTAATAGTAGATAGCAAGTTAATGGCTAATGTGGGTACAGATTATACCTAATAAAAACGGAGAATTTTATAACCAGGAAACAGTTGTTTTATGAAGTATTGGCTGTACCCACATGAAGTTAAAAAACAGCATCATCGGGTGTTATCAAGCACTGCGTAAGTGGTATTATTGAGATACATGAGGATTTCAGCACAGGAAATTAAATATATCACAAAGATTATCACCAGCAATGTGAGAGAGAATATAAGATCTAAGGTTAAGAGAATAAAGGCCCAGTACAGGTAGTTGTCTGTGCAAGGTCACAATGCACAAAGATGCAAATCAGTGGGGCTTCCACACATTTCATCTTTTTAGATCATTAGTTCTGCAGGTTTTTGTATTAACACAAATTCTATAAAACTCACAGGGTCTTTGGGGTCTAGTTTGGGTAGGACAGGGAGTCTTTTGGGTAGGACAGGGAGTCTTTTGGGTAGGACAGGGAGTCGTTTGGGTAGGACAGGCAGTCGTTTGGGTAGGACAGGGAGTCGTTTGGGTTGGACAGGGAGTCGTTTGGGTTGGACAGGGAGTCGTTTGGGTTGGACAGGGAGTCGTTTGGGTTGGACAGGGAGTCGTTTGGGTTGGACAGGGAGTCGTTTGGGTTGGACAGGGAGTCGTTTGGGTAGGACACGTTTGGGTAGGACACGGAGTCGTTTGGGTAGGACAGGGAGTCGTTTGGGTAGGACAGGGAGTCGTTTGGGTAGGACAGGGAGTCGTTTGGGTAGGACAGGGAGTCGTTTGGGTAGGACATGGAGTCGTTTGGGTAGGACAGGGAGTCGTTTGGGTAGGACAGGGAGTCGTTTGGGTAGGACATGGAGTCGTTTGGGTAGGACAGAGAATCGTTTGGGTAGGACAGGGAGTCGTTTGGGTAGGACAGGGAGTCGTTTGGGTAGGACAGGGAGTCGTTTGGGTAGGACAGGGAGTCGTTTGGGTAGGACATGGAGTCGTTTGGGTAGGACAGGGAGTCGTTTGGGTAGGACAGGGAGTCGTTTGGGTAGGACAGGGAGTCGTTTGGGTAAGACAGGGAGTCGTTTGGGTAGGACAGGGAGTCTTTTGGGTAGGACAGGGAGTGTGTACACATAACAGTAACTGCACTAGTTTGTTTTCATGATACTTTGTTATTCACTATACTTTGTATGTTTAAGTAACAAGATAAATATAACTGCATTTGTTGATCTTCAGACACCTGTGCTGCGAGAAGCCCTGTCTGCAGCTACAGCCTGGGCAGCAATAATCTTCTGCTTTCATGTTCCTGCCTTGTGTCGCTGCAAGTTTTAGGGCTCATCCCACCTGGTTTCCAAGCTTCTTCCAAATGATTCTGCTCTGCAGTATTTGCAAATAAATGTGACTGAGCTCCTGGAATACAAATACTGCAGCTCCCTATACAAACCTGCCTGGTATCCAGGCCTATGGCTGCAAGTACCATAAACTCATAGCTGTCACAGGACAGTGATTGCACTGAGGTGTCACAGCCTACATGATCTCAGTGTGAGGAGGTCACTATAATAATTGTCATTAAATGTCAGTTATACAAACTCTGCGCTGTAGGAGGTTTATGATTTGGCTTCAGCCATTGGATAACAGAGAGTGCAGCAGCACATTACAGCCTTGTCTGGCATCTGAAGGGTTAATAAGTCACCTGACATTGATGTGACCACACTGGGCAACGTCTTGATATAAAGGCAGCTGGGATATTGTCATCAGGGTAAAATGAATCACCTGTTACAAAAATAATTAATTGTTTCTCCTCTGACTTCACTTCCCTGACTTGACCAGACTTTGAGACACTCTAATAACCCCAACAAAAGTAACAATGGGAAACTATTGGCTGTATTATCCTTAAAACAATCTGTTATAATTATACATATAAAATAAACTGCTCTTTATGGGCTATTGTCAGAGATTATTCCCAGAAAGCAAAATCGCAAGTGCCCTAACCTTTATGCAGTGTTCAGATCTCAGTAATTGTAGCCCATATCCAACCCATTAATCTCTCTGACAAGCGAGTGGTTAGGGGGCCATAAAAGTGCAAAAAGGAAACATTCTAATGTGTTATATGCAAGAATAATAGTGTTGTAATGAGATGCTCTAACTATGTGTTTATCCCTTGCTCCAGAGCTGCATTGCATTATGGGAGCTAGCTGAACATACCTGGTGACAGTTTTAACTTTTTTTGCAACACTGAAAAAATTGTAGCAAATTGAGCATTTCAAATAAGATTGTGTTAGAGCGTTGCACTATTGCACTGTTCGCATATACTGTATCTATGTGTTTAACCTGTGCAAAGCAACTAGCATCCCATAGTGCACTGCTGCACCTGAGATTACCTAGCTATGCTTTTTAACAAATGACACCAAGAGAACAAAGCTAATTTGATAGTAGAAGTAAATCGAAAAGGCTCTAAAAATCGTTTCTCTATCTGATCTATAAAATGTATATTTTTATTGTCATTCCCTGTGTGTAGCAGTTGTTGTACTCACTGCACTTAATACTGATGATCACAGAGAAGTTTATTTTTGTTCTGATACAAGGGGGGGGGCTGCAATTAGCTACAATACTCGCTAAATGGTGCAGCGTTCACTTCCCTTGATTAGCAGTAACATTTGCTCTCTCTGCACCAACTGTTAATCTGTTTGCTCTCAAACAAAAAGATTCAGATGCTAAACACACTGCAAAATGCTAATCCTTCTCTGGGAGAAGAAAATGAACTAAGGGGAAAGGCTGTTTCTCAAAAGGAGCCCGAATAGCAAAAATTCTGCCTGCAGGAAAATATACACAGACCTCCTCCTCAGCTGTTTATTAAAGGATCATTTATCAAAACAACATTAATAGGGACACTAACCCCAAATGTTTTCTTTAATGATTCAGATAGAGTAGCAATTTTCTAATTTACTCCTATTAGCAATTTTTTTTTCATTCTCTTGCTATCTTTATTTAACAAAGCAGGAATGTAAAGCTTAGGAGCTGGCCCATTTTTGGTTCAGAACCTGGGTTTTGCTTGCTTATTGGTTAGCCAAATGTATCCACCAATAAGCAAGCACTATCCAGTGTGCTGAACCTATAATGGGCTGGCTCCTAAGCTTACATTTCTGCTTTTTAAATAAATATAGCAAGAGAACAAAGAAAAATTGATAATAGGAGTAAATTAGAAAGTTGATTAAAATTGTTGCTCTATTATTATTTTATTATTATTCTTTATTTATAAAGCGCCCACAGATTCCACAGCGCTGTTCATAGGTAACAAAGATAAAAGGACAGTACAATATGAGACACGAGACAAAATTTAATAAACAAATACAGGAGGAATTGGGAGCCCTGTTCCCGTGGGAACTTACAATCTAAATATCTTAATCATGAAAGACAAAATTTGGGTTTAGTATCTGTAATCAGTTAAAGGGACAGTCTAGTCCAAAATAAACTTTCATGATTCAGATGGGGCATGCAATTTTAAACAACTTTCCAATTTACTTTTATCACCAATTTTACTTTGTTCTCTTGGAATTCTTAGTTGAAAGCTAAACCTAGGAGGTTCATATGCTAATTTCTTAGACCTTCAAGGCCGTCTCTAAGCTGAATGCATTTTGACAGTTTTTCACCACTAGAGGTATTAGTTCATGTGAATCATATAGATAACACTGTGCTCACTCACGTAAAGTTACCTAGGAATAAGAACTGATTGGTTAAAATGCCAGTCTGTCAAAATAACTGAAATAAGGGGGCAGTCTGCAGAGGCTTAGATACAAGATAAGCACAGAGGTAAAAAAAAGTATTAATATAACTGTCTTGGTTATGCAAAACTAGGGAATGGGTAATAAACGGATTATCTATCTCTTAAAACAATAAAAATTCTAGTGCAGACTGTCCCTTTAATAGGAATTTTACACGTTTCAAATCGCAGATAACTTAATAAATCATTCTGATTTAAACATTTCACCTAGAAAGTAAATTCTCCCTCTATATCACTAGCAGCTGGATGCAATAAGGTACAATGTGTATTTTCATGTGTATTTGCTTACTATTTACACCAATCTGCTTTATAATATGCGTGTATGCTCAGGCTTATTAAAAAAAATGCAAAAGAATATGCGTCCTGTAATTCTAACCAATGTAAGTGTATTGCTTAATTTGTGCATGTAGTGGAAAAAAATCAAGCACCTTAGACCTCATATGTTTGAGGCTTTAAAACTTTTTTGTACAATTTTTTTTAAATTATTTTTATTAGATAGTGTTATTATGAGTCTAAATGTACTTTGTAATGTATTTTTTATGTGTTTTGTGACAAGTTTATGCTTCAAAAAACAGTTAAACAGAGCTCTGAAGTCGTGGTAATCATTCTAGCGTAAATCGCCATTGCGCTCAAGTGATCATGTTTACTTTCAACTCGTAATACCAGCAGTAAGCCCAGAGAGCGCAAACCCTTGTGATAAATCCCTTATCGCTTTAGTGCTCCACTCGTAATCTAGCCCAGCGGTCGCCAACCAGTGGTCCATGGACCACTGGTGGTCCACGAGAAGATGTTGGTGGCCCTTGACACCATCAAGCAGGAATTAATCTCCCCTGATGGTGTCACCCCCTGGCTGGACATCATCGACGGAGGAGTTAAATTACAATCTCCCTACGCACGTTGCGTAGTACTGCACAACTTGCGTAGCTAGATTGTATTTTTAACTCCTCCCACCCGGCAGGCTGCTCAGAGGAAGATGCTTCCATTCTAAAGACAGCAGAGGTTGGTATAGTCTTGGCTTGAAATAGTGGAATTAAAGTATATAAATTTCTCATATTTCATTTATTTTTTTCCCTTTACCTGTCTCTTTGTAGTAGTTTTCCTAATTCCTTCAGATGGACTTACATCACTATGTGTCTTCCTCCCCTCCATCTACTTTTTCTTTAATTAAATATTAATTATTTTTCCTTCTAATAATTTTCACACTCACAAAGCCATTCCACCTGAATTCCAGTAAATGCCATCCAGCAGATTAGAAATATTCCACCAGTATTATATCAATTGCCAGTAACATCAGTCGTTGTTAGCTCACATCCATGTTGAGAGCTTTCTGATATAAACTTAATTTATGACTCCAATGTCTGTCCATGATCATAAGTAGTTTTGAATAATTCCTAACTAGAGAGGTAACTTGAAAGTCTTGTGGTCCTTTTAAACATAATCGCCCCACTTTCTGCCTCTCTGTTTCCAGCTCAAAAGTTGGCACTCACTCTTCATCTGTCATTTGGAAGTATTCTCTCAGTTCTGTCATTCAGTTATTTAATGGCAAAAAATAATTCTTAAAAATGTGTAAATATATACATAATGTAAACTTAGCTATGGTTATACTAGTTATGTGCCGTATGTGTGTGTGTATATATATATATATATATATATATATATATATATATATAAACACATTATAGAGGTTTGTACCTTTTTAAAAAAATTCATGTTAGTGGTCCACAGGATTCTAAATTGTGAGTTTAGTGGTCCCTGAGGTCCGAAAGGTTGGCGACCCCTGATCTAGCCAAATGTCTATTATTTCAGTGGTTTACCAGCTCTGTTTACAAGTCTCCCCCCTCTGTGTGATGTCTCCTTCGCTCCAACGCTCGTTTCGCCAAACAGCACTTGGCTTTTTCAATGATCCTTTCAAGAAAGGAGATTCAATAGAGCTGTTATACTCTGAGATTGGTCATAAGATCAGAAATATGTGAATATGTTTCCAGTGTTTGAGTAATATCTAAAAGCCCCAACAGAACTTTACTATTATTTTACTTACTCTCTTGGAGGTTGAAAGTCTTCAAACAACATTTTTATCCAATTTGGGACTTTTTAAATACTTTTGAGACTTTTAACACAGATTATATATCCTTTGATAGTGCACTATATCACATTTTTATTCACTTTTATGATATCAGTCTACAAAACTGAAATCAGTTGCACTTCAAACTTGAAAAGAAGCAAGCGCGGAGGTAGAAGGTCTGTATGTCCTGTAAGCTGGTATGTCATTGTAAAGTAAAGAGCATTCAGACGTAATCAGAACTGATGCCAGCACATAGCGAGAGCGTCGGTTGCACTTTCCATTACATTTTAATGAACTTATTTGTAATCTGAAAGGGTTTGTATAATTCTCCATACAGAAAATAATATATTGACATTTATATTTAATCAGCTAGTCATTTATTATATTGTATCTTGCTAGTGAAATAGTAATTAGAATAATGTGACTGAAGATGTACAAGTTTGGTATCATACTTTGTTTTGAGAATACGATTATACTTGTAAGGCTGCATTATCATAATTGCAGATACGCACATGAAACGCACATGGAGCGCACATGAAACACACATGAAGCGCACATGAAGTGCACATGAAACGCACGCTATTACATGTCAAAATAGGTAATACTGTACTCACTATACTATAGAGAGCTCCAAAAGCTTATTCAACAAACAAAAACAAAAATCGACAGGGGCGGAGCTGGCCGCAGCTAAGATGGCTGCTTAAGCCCTGAGCTCTGAAATGGGGACCGGAGACAATGTGACCTAACGTGGTCTAAACGAGGCATCCCGCACACTGACCACTCAGACTCTCCACCGGACACTACAGGGACTCCAACGATACCAGATATCGACTAATGAGTGGCAAATTGAGCTCTACAATGGCCTCATACGAAAGACTGCGGCGGCCATCTTGCAAGCCAGTGGTGATGCAGTGGTGATAGCAAAGGGAAGCAGAGGGGAAAGATCCAAAAACCTTGGTATCCCCAAGAACAACTCCTGCGGGGTAAGCAAATCACCTAAATGGGCTCCTAACAAAATACCCTTCATGGAGGCATAGATGCTAAGTCAGGCTATATATTGAGAGCCTTAGTTCCAACTGCACTAATTAATGCAATATAGCAGCAAGGAAGCACTAGTACACGTTGGGAGACACTAACACTGAGGGCTACAAATTATCATATAGCTACCCCATCGGCCCCAGACTATCATCTGTACTGCAGATATCACAGGGAACTGGGACAAATGACTCTTAATATCCTGTTGTACACACTAAGTGTCAACTCTAGGGGTTGCAAATGTTGATAAGGGGGATGTAGGAGAAGCCTGATGAAACAGACAGAGGTCTGAGAAACGCATAGCATTCTGTGATTTTAAATATCAGAGTCATTTTTTTTACTTCTGTTTTTTATGTATACCATTAAATTGTGGATTTTTAACCATAATTGAGAGTCTAGGCTTATTCTATCCACTGAGGATATTGGAGAGACCGGCACTATCGCTGTGACAGTGAGCTGGGACACTGTAAGTTCCCAGTCGGCCTGACTGAGCACAATTGGGTGCTGCTCCATTTGTGAGTATTCATTTGTCACCTAAATTACCCATTCTGTACCAACTGTATCACACTAGGAGGCGCCTTTGTCTTGTGATTCCATTCATAGAGAAAGTATGTAACTGGGACAAATGTATGACTAAAGTGCATGAATACCGATAGCTAAATAGAACCCTCTGCACCTTCACTTTAATTGTCATAAGCGCACTCTCCATTATTTGTGGGACTTTCACACAAACCAACAAGAATGGCTACAAAGAAAGGCATTAAATCTGTTAAAGGGACACGCACACCTTCTATCAAGGGACAATCAGTGATCTTGTTCTTTACTACTACTACAGATCAGAAGTTACAAAGCCGCTCTGATATCATCAGCACCCCACCTTCTCCAGCTGACCCTCCTTCAGATTCACATACAATGGTAGAAACAGATCAAAGCCAGATTCCCACACATATCTTATCCTTGCATCAACACAGGATATTGCTAAAATAGTCAGAACATGTATCTGGGAAGAACTGCAGGAACTTAAGCAAGATATACACACCCTTGGTTCAAGGGTCGAAGCTATAGAGGATCAGGGAGATATCATGAGAAAGGACCTAACCACTATGCAAGAAACGGTTAGTCAACAAACAGAATTGATTACATACTTACAAGACAAGCTGGAGGATATTGAGAATAGGGGCAGGAGAAAACATATTAGACTGCATGGGGGAGTCTGTACTCCCAAAAGATTTACCAGTATACTTGTCCCCTCTTTTTACACATGTGCTGGGAGATCCCAATGCTGCGAACATTCAATGGGTGCAAGCACACAGAGCCCTAAGGCCAAAGCCCCCAGACACTGCTCCTCCACGGGATATTATAATAAAAATTTAAAACTTTCTGGAAAAAGAGAACATCATGGCTGTGTCTAGAAAAAAGCAACCTGTCCGTTTCAGAGGAGTAGTTATGCAGTTTTATGCTGACCTAGTGGTAAGGACACTACAGAGACGTAAGGAATTATCTCCTCTCACCACACTTTTAAGGAACAAGAAGATCCCATATCAATGGGGATTTCCCTTTCAACTACTTGTAATTCATAACAATAGAAGGATCTTTTGGTCCCGTCTGGAGGAAGTGGAAAAATTCTGCAAAATGCTTGACTTGGATCCACTGAGTATATTTATGCCACGGCCAGAAAAAGAAAATGAGAGGAAAAGGCACCAAGGAGAAACACAAGGAAAGACCTGGAATAAAGTATCTTCACAGAAAAAAGGGAAAAGACTATCTTAACATCTTGTCTACACCAAAGGAGCAGAGAGAAGCTGCAACCACAAACAATGTCGCCTCGGAAGAGGACTCAGCTTCGGATTCGGATAACCCCTGATTATAAGTATCCTTTACTATTTATGGGTTTAAAGATCTTCTTAGCACCTGAGATTAAAACTCAGTTTAAGGACTGCCGTTAAGACTCACTCCTGCAAGTTGGAACTGACTTTTTTATAGTACTAAGGACATGTTCTGTTTGAAAAAGTTAACAATTGTTCTTATATATCATAGGTATAACAATGCCTCAATCTCTAATTGAGATTTATTTAAAAAGGTCACCCAATACATGACCCCACCGCACTATCCCCTTTACCCTTAATTCATTTTATTGGCAAAAGAAAATGCTAGCACGTAGTGCATTCAAGTTTGTTTTGTATTTTCTTTTACTTATTTGTCATGTTACAACAATGGTTCAGATATGTTATGTAAAGTTTTAGATACATATGGGCTATTTAAATGGATACAGCCATCTAAGGTATAAATGTAAATAAATTGAAATGACTATCATGTTGAAATGCTGTCAATGTTTAATTTAAATACCATTTAATTACTCCTCACAACTATAGATGACGTATTGTCGTACGAAATTACACACGCACCATACACAGAAAAATAGGCATAATGACAGGTAACCTACGTATCATCTCACAGAATGTTAAGGGATTCAATATCCCCCAAAAGTGCTCTATGGCACTATTAGACATGTTTAGGCGTCGGGCAGATATCCTTTTTCTGCAGGAGATGCACTTTCAGAAACACAAAGAACCCAAATATTTAGGATTGCACTATACACAACACTACCATAACTCATCTTTACAAAAAAAAAAGGTGTTAGCATTCTTATAAATAAAAACATAGCATTCCAGCATAACCAAACATTTAAAGATGGAGATGGAAGATTCTTAGGAGTTTTTGGTCTTCTATATGGCACCCCAGTAACACTTATTAACATATATGCACCGAATATTAAACATATAACCTTTTTTAGAATGATGTTTCAAAAAAATTCTAGATTTTTCTAAGGGAATCATTATACTAGGAGGAGACTTTAATTTCCCAATCCAACCATTGCTAAATAGTTCCAATCCAAAAACAGCTAGGTTTTTATAGAAAATGTTCAGAGAACATAACCTATACGACACATGGCGTTACTTTAATGAGGAAAGGCGAGACTACACTTTTTTTCTCAGCCCCTTTTGGGACATACAGCCATCTAGACTATTTTTTCATCAATCAGTCAGGCTTAACATTTTTAAAAAAATACTCTAATAACACCAACCTCATGGTCAGACCATTCTGCAATACAATTACAACTCCAATGGCCCAACACCAGAAACTCAAACTTCCACTGGAGACTCAATGACCCACTGTTAGACTCTGAGGAAACAAGAGAAAAACTAACCACTACGCTTAGGGAATTTTTTGAGATAAATAACACCCCAGAGGTAGATGATTTTATCCTGTGGGAAGCGCATAAGTGTTATATGAGGGGGTATTTATACAACATAAGGCTCAAAAACAAAAGCTATCACAACAACATTATTTAGATCTCACCAAACACCAAACAGCTAACACATCTGGAATTCCAACACAAAAAGGAACCCACAGACACACAAACTCTAAACAACTTAAAGAAGTGTAGATATCAGCTTAAAGAGCTCCTAGCCCAAGCGCAGCAGACAACAATCCAAAAATACAAACAGAGGTTCTTCTATGAAGGAAATAATGCGGGAAAAAAGATGGCCAGGTATCTGAAAGCCAAAAAATTAAAATCCTTTGTACATGAATTGCACACCCCTGATAAGCAAAAAATACATACCACTTCAGCTATCGTAGAACAGTTTAGGGATTATTACTCCATGCTATATAATCTAGCTACTCCAGAATTTCAATTAGACCTGGAATCCAATATAACCACATACCTAGGGAACACTAAACTACCAGTCATATCTGAAGAACAGATTAAGGAACTGAATGCACCAATATCTCAAATAGAACTGGCCCAAGCCATTAAAAACCTGAACACGGGTAAAAGTCCAGTCCCAGACGTTTTTTCAGTACGTTACTACCAAAATTTTAAAGATATCTTGACCACAATACTTCTCACACTTTTTAATAAGGTAAATAACAACAATCCATTCCCCTACAGTATGGTAGAAGCTCATATAACTGTCATACCTAAACCAGGAAAAACCCCTACAATACCAGCTAATGTTAGGCCTATATCACTCCTGAACGTAGATATCAAGCTGTTTTCGAAAATACTGGCAACCAGAATCAATGAAGTTCTCCCTCACAAATCGTGAAGCTAGGGACAACACCACAAAAATAATTAACCTTTTAGACTTTGTTTCCAAAAATAAGGTACCATCGATATTTTTATCTATAGATGCGGAAAAAGCCTTTGGGAATTTCTAAAGGCCGTACTGGGTAAATTTGGGTTTGGAACACCTTTGACGGGAAATTTTTTTGCTTTATATCATTCCCCTACAGCTAAAATTAATTTAAATGATTCCCTATCAGCATCGATTAAGATCCTGAATGGTACACGCCAGGGATTCCCCCTTTCACCCGTTCTATTTATAATGGCTATGGAAGCTTTAGTAGCGAACATACGTCAGAACCTAAATATTTCAGGGATTACTATTAATAATATTGATTATAAAATGGCATTGTATGCTGATGATGTCATGCTTACGCTTACGAACCCAGTAACATCACTAAGCGCCTTATCAATGGAGTTCTCAAGATACAGTAATGTATCATTCTTTAAATTTAATGAATACAAATCAGAATTCCTTAGTCTGAACAACCCTTGACAGATTACACAACAAATAAAACAGACCTTTCACTTTAAACCTCAAGCTACATCTATAAGAAACCTAGGGATACAAATAACAGCTGATAAAGAAACTATTTACCTTAAACTTCTTAACACTACACCAAAAAATGAAACAAGAACTTCACAACTGGATGCACAAATCCATGTCCTGGTTTGGCCGTATAAGTGCTATTAAAATAATAATACTCCAAAAAATACTTTACCTGTTACAGGCTTTACCTATGCACATACCGGACCCTTTCATACAAGCTCTACAAAACTCCATCAATACCTATATTTGGTCCAAACACATGACCAGGGTGTCAATGAAGACTATGTATATGCACAAAGAATGAGGAGTGTTGGGGGTTCCCAACCTAGCATGTTATAAAATTGCTACTCACCTTGTGCGTATCATCAATTGGAGCAGACATGAAAAGGATAAGGAATGGATAGCATTAGAAAGGGCTCTAGCCAATTCCATCAATTTGGGAAGTATATGCTGGTCATTATCATTGCAACAGAGAGCATTGCGCACCACATCCACCTTTACCATAGAAACACTCAAAATATGGGGCCACCTGCTTAAACGGGATACAACACTTTCATCAAACCCCTCCCCACTAACCCCAATTATCACAAACCCAATCTTTGATGGTGAAAAGAGTATTAAACCAGGCTCAGAGCACTCTCTACATACCTTGATACCCTTTTACACAGTGCTCGATAATGGTAGACTACACCTGAAGGCAGACATACTAAAACTTAATATACCATACTTTAACCACTGGTTTAAGTACCACCAATTAAACCATATAGTAACCTCACATGCGGAAAAATTTAAAATTATTAGACAACTTGCTACGTTTGAAACTCTTTGCTACCATTCTAGTATCACCTAAGGCTATATGTCTATCTCATACAAGGTATGCATGCAGAGCAACACTCGCACTCTTCCCACGTATATACATAAATGGGAAAGAGAATTAAATACTAAACCCACTGAGAAAGAATGGCTTGCTATTATCTCAAAGATGAATTCCTCAGTCTCATCTGTAAGATTTTGAGAAACCAACATGAAGCTCCTCAGTAGATGGTATTACACGCCCCAAAGGCTAGCTCAGATATACCCTACCACAAATGATAAATGCTGGAGGGGATGTGGCCAAGTGGGATCAATGATACACATATGGTGGGAATGCCCCAAAATTGTAGAATACTGGCAACTCATACTAAGGGAAATTAATAAGGTATTACATACCACTATACCCCTAGACCCTCTAAAATGTTTGTTTCATCAAAATGACTTGCAAATTGAGATCCACCCTTTTGTATGTTATGTTAAATTGTGCTAAACAGTTAATACAAAGACTGTGGAAAAAAGAGGTAATCCCCCCAAAATAAGATATTGGTCTGAAAACTTTACTTTAACACTTTCTTTGGAAACGTACTACTATCAGCTTCATAAAATGGAGGACTACTACACCATAATATTTATATGGGAAGAATATGTATATTCACAGGACAAGTGACAATGTTATTCCAGTGTAATGTAAAACGGTGTAATGTTATAGCTACATTGTATTGAAATTGGACATATAGCGATACAATCATACCTTGTTGTATAACTTGACTTGTTTAATAAAAAAAATTATAAAAAAAACCAAAAAACAAAATCGACACTAAGAATATTAAACAAGAGTGTATTTTATTAAAAAATAAAAATTGTAGCAATTTTATTTTTTAATAAAATAACTACACTAAGCAGTATTTTGGGGTAAAGTTGGCGCGTGTGGGGTATTAGAAAAAAGCTGGCACTGAAAAGTGCCTTTACATTGCAGTCTATGGGAACTGTGTGTTCCCAGTAAATATAAATGTATATGCTTATATACATATTGATTTATGTGTTAATATGTGTATATACACATACAGTATAAACGCATAAATATATATGTATTTAATCATATACATATATATTTATATTTGCTGCCATCGCTGCGCTACTTACCCCCTTCGCTGCGCTACTTCTCATGCCGTGTCTCAGGAGAACGAGGCACCCATTGGAGCCTATTGAAGCACGCTCTCGTGAGCGCAATGCTTCCCAGCTCGCGTTCACATTGCTGTCAACTTGTAATATCTGCGCTGGTATTACTCAGTGGAGCACAAATATTGCTTTCACAAAAGTGATATTTAGCGCTCCACTTGTAATTCGTCCCTTAATTAGTAGAATGTAGTATGTATTTATTTACACTCATTTACTTATGACCTTGGAACCCAGATGCCCTCCTACCTATAGTTGCTGTTAGCACCACCAGTGCTCTATGATAAATTAAACCGGCAAACAATATTGTTGGCCTCACAAAATAATTTGGTCTCACGCTTCAAAATTGTAATTACAAAATATTACCACAAGCGAAATTTCTGTTATTTCCCTTACACAGCCTAATAACTTCATAAATTGTATATATATATATGTCAAAGGATGAGACTTTTACATTATAAAGGCACAACTCTTACAGTGCAACTAGCAATTGTGCAGCAGCTGTCTGTGCACACTAAACAGTGTACAAAACCAAAAGGTATTAGACCTAACCTGATCTGCACATTCTTCTATTCTCATTCAGAGAGGTGGGATCTTATTTTCACTCCTGGTGGTTGTGCCTCAAATCATAGGAAACTTAGGGCTAGATTTATGAAGCCCCTACGGCAGACCTACGGCAGCAAGTTCTCACAAGAACTTGCTCGCTGTGATTTATCAAGCAGCGGTCACCAGATCGCTGCTTGATAACGCTCTTCGCCACCTCTAAACTGGCGAAATTCAATCTCCTCGGTCGAGTCCGACCGAGGAGATTGGCTGTGCGCGGGCAGGGGGCGGGATTGCACGCGAGCGCAAAATTGCGCTTGTGTGTAATACCAAATACCTGCAGGTAACGCGCCCCTGTACGCCTCAGCTATAATAAATCTAGCCCTTAGTGATGCATTGCTTAGATTTTAGCTATCACATTAGAGGATTCCATCCCCCAATCTGCATGCAGAGCACTTCCATAAGTCACTTACTTTATATCAGTACTAAAATTTACACCAACGGTCTGCACAGCACACATATGTAAAGGAATCTTACTAACAATTATCAATGCCTGTCAGCTGCAGATATAGATAATAATCACAGTGTGCAAAAACATAGGATTGTTAGGTTAAAAACTTGCCTGCTTGTCCTGTCATGTAAATCTGAAAATCACAGATTTGCTTCTGTTCCCATAGAAGCTGGCGGTCATTCGATGGTATTGAGATTACTGACCCTACAATATGCTACACAGAAATTTGCCTCAAACAGGTCACAGTAATAAAGATAATGTAAATGCACTCAAGGGACAATTTTTCAACAAAAACAAAAAGCTATTAAAATCTTTATTTTATATATAGATCTTATTCAATACAATCATTGTCTAGTGAACATAAAATCACAGTAATGTCCATTCTGCTACACACAAAATCATTGGTTTTTAATTTGCTTATAGCTGTGAGCTCTGCATATAAGATATAATATGTATGAATGGATTGTGAAACCAATACTTTGTTGCTTGTCTCTTTATGAGTGTGTCCCACAGCAGCACAGCATTATGAAGAGACAATGATTATTTAGAAGAAATTGCATTTGTTTTAATGAAAATTAGCCAGAATTGCATTTTTCAGCTTCAGGCCATATATAACCCCCCACACACACCATCCTAAAATCACTCAGGAAACTGTGGGGATATAAGATAAATATTTGTTTAATGTTAACATGCATATCAAATAATGTGAATATGTAATGAGACAAATGTGTTTAGTCTGTGAGGTGTGTTTAATGTGCAGTAACTCTCCTTCACATACCTGCAGTGTAACCAATGTACCAATATGTCAGCACCATGATTAACGGGAGGTGCATGAGATGTATTAATAAGTGTATAATGTGCAGTAACTCTCCTTCACATACCTGCAGTTTAACCTATGTACCAATATGTCAGCACCATGATTAGCGGTAGGTGCATTAGATGTATTGTGTATAATGTGCAGTAACTCTCCTTCATATACCTGCAGTGTAACCAAGGTACCAATATGTCAGCACCATGATTAACGGGAGGTGCATGAGATGTATTAATAAGTGTATAATGTGCAGTAACTCTCCTTCACATACCTGCAGTGTAACCAAGGTACCAATATGTCAGCACCATGATTAACGGGAGGTGCATGAGATGTATTAATAAGTGTATAATGTGCAGTAACTCTCCTTCACATACCTGCAGTTTAACCTATGTACCAATATGTCAGCACCATGATTAGCGGTAGGTGCATTAGATGTATTGTGTATAATGTGCAGTAACTCTCCTTCATATACCTGCAGTGTAACCAAGGTACCAATATGTCAGCACCATGATTAACGGGAGGTGCATGAGATGTATTAAGTGTATAATGTGCAGTAACTCTCCTTCACATACCTGCAGTTTAACATAGGTACCAATATGTCAGCACCATGATTAATGGGAGGTGCATGAGATGTATTAAGTATATAATGTGCAGTAACTCTCTTTCACATACCTGCAGTTTAACCTAGGTACCAATATGTCAGCACCATGATTAGCAGGAGGTGCATGAGATGTATTTAGTGTATAATGTGCTGAAACTCTCCTTCACATACCTGCAGTGTAACCTAGGTACCAATATGTCAGCACCATGATTAGCAGGAGGTGCATGAGATGTATTTAGTGTATAACGTGCAGTAACTCTCCTTCACATACCTGCAATGTAACATAGGTACCAATATGTCAGCACCATGATTAGCAGGAGATGCATGAGATGTATTTAGTATATAATGTGCAGTAACTCTCCTTCACATACCTTCAGTCTAACCTAGGTACCAATATGGCAGCACCATGATTAGCAGGAGGTGCATGAGATGTATTTAGTGTATAATGTGCAGTAACTCTCCTTCACATACCTGCAGTCTAACCTAGGTACCAATATGTCAGCACCATGAATAGCAGGAGGTGCATGTGATGTATTTAGTATATAATGTGCAGTAACTCTCAGTCACATATCTGCAGTCTAACCTAGGTACCAATATGGCAGCACCATGATTAGCAGGAGGTGCATGTAATGTATTTAGTATATAATGTGCAGTAACTCTCCTTCACATACCTGCAGTCTAACCTAGGTACCAATATGTCAGCACCATGATTAGCAGGAGATGCATGAGATGTATTTAGTGTATAATGTGCAGTAACTCTCCTTCACATACCTGCAGTGTAACCTAGGTACCAATATGTCAGCACCATGATTAGCAGGAGATGCATGAGATGTATTTAGTGTATAATGTGCAGTAACTCTCCTTCACATACCTGCAGTCTAACCTAGGTACCAATATGTCAGCACCATGATTAGCAGGAGGTGCATGTGATGTATTTAGTATATAATGTGCAGTAACTCTCAGTCACATATCTGCAGTCTAACCTAGGTACCAATATGGCAGCACCATGATTAGCAGGAGGTGCATGTAATGTATTTAGTGTATAATATGCAGTACATTTCAGTCACATACCTGCAGTGTGACCTAGGTACCAATATGTCAGCACCATGATTAGCAGGAGATGCATGAGATGTATTTAGTGTATAATGTGCAGTAACTCTCCTTCACATACCTGCAGTGTAACCCAAGTACCAATATGGCAGCACCATGATTAGCAGGAGATGCATGAGATGTATTTAGTGTATAATGTGCAGTAACTCTCCTTCACATACCTACAGTCTAACCTAGGTACCAATATGGCAGCACCATGATTAGCAGGAGGTGCATGAGATATATTTACTGTATAATGTGCAGTAACTCTCCTTCACATACCTGCAGTGTAACCTAGGTATCAATATGTCAGGGCCATGATTAGCAGGAGGTGCATGAGATGTATTTAGTGTATAATATGCAGTACATTTCAGTCACATACGTGCAGTCTAACCTAGGTACCAATATGTCAGCACCATGAGTAACAGGAGGTGCATGAGATGTATTTACTGTATAATGTGCAGTAACTCTTCTTCACATACCTGCAGTGTAACCCAAGTACCAATATGGCAGCACCATGATTAGAAGGAGATGCATGTGAATTATTTAGTGTATAATATGCAGTACCTTTCAGTCACATACCTGCAGTCTAACCTAGGTACCAATATGGCAACACCATGATTAACGGGAGGTGCATGTAATGTATTTAGTGTATAACTATAATATGCAGTACATTTCAGTCACATACCTGCAGTGTGACCTAGGTACCAATATGTCAGCACCA
This sequence comes from Bombina bombina, assembly GCF_027579735.1. Lineage (NCBI taxonomy): Eukaryota > Metazoa > Chordata > Amphibia > Anura > Bombinatoridae > Bombina > Bombina bombina. Next base: position 285,159,106 of record NC_069505.1, read on the forward strand.
TGATTAGCAAGAGGTGCATGAGATGTATTTAGTGTATAATGTGCAGTAACTCTCAGTCACATATCTGCAGTCTAACCTAGGTACCAATATGGCAGCATTATAGAGTGGTGCGTGAGATGTATTTGGTGTCCCTGTAAGGATCTGGGGGCTCATTGTCCTGGATAGAAGTAGACTCTGCAGAAACCTTCAGCGCTGCTTCTGTTTTTCTCACCCCTGTACAATGTAGCTGGGGACACACGCTCAGTCATCATAATGGCTCAGTTGAAGCAGCCCCTGATTGTCTGGACAGTAGGACTGGGCTTAACCATTTCTTTTCTTGCAAAAAACATTTTATATGTTTAACTGCTGCTGTTTTGCACATGATAGAGATTTGTCACTAACTGTGTCCCTTGTACATCTGATTAATAATAAGCTATACAAATAAATGTGTTTGTGAGGCTCTTTCTACTGCAGGCTGCGCTATAATGTTTCCTACAAACACACAGCAAACTGCAGCAGGCATTTCTGTAGCTACATAAATGTGCTCTTGATACAAACGTCCTTCACTTTTCTGCAGTGTCCCTTTGCCTGATGATATTCAAGCTCTGCTGTAATAAATGCAACTCAAATACGGGTGATAAGCAGCAGCCGCAGGCTATGTTTATTAACCCCTACAGCTGCCAGAGTGCTGCAATACATTACTGCACAGCAAGGGTTAATCAACTGCTGCAGCACACTACAGACCCCCTGCCAGGACACCAAGCACAACACAGAGACAAGCCAGTGATCTTCTACATGTCCTTCAATTAAAATGAACAGGCTGGGACTCTGGTGAGACAATTGTTGCTTTTGTGCAACTATAAAACATTCTTCTCCCCAGTAAGGTGCAGCATGCAGGGGGTTATTAGGAGAGGGTAGGTGAGGGCAGCACAGTAACAATGTAATCATTTCTTGTGTGGGGCTGAACTACAATTCTGAGTTGAATGTAGATTCTGCGGCATAAACCATCTGTCAGTAAATTCTCCTGTTTTTATGGAGCATACACAGCTCAGGAGCTGCTCTCTGATCATGGGCAGTGGACGTTACACTCAGCCGCAGCTGGTCTGATATTAACTAGTTTCTTGCCTAAAAGCACATAAAAGTTATATGTATGTGACACACAAGTAACATGCACGTGACATAAAAGTGACATACAAGTAACATGCACGTGACATGCAAGTAACATACATGTGACACACAAAGAACATGCATGTGATACACAAGTGACATACAAGTAACATGCACATGACACACAAGTGGCATACAAGTAACATGCACGACACACAAGTGACATGCATGTGACACACAAGTGACATACAAGTAACATTAAAGTAACATGCACGTGACACACAAATAACATGCATTGTGACACACAAGTGACATACAAGAAACATGCAAGTGACATAGAAGTAACATGCATGTGACACACAAATGAGATGCACGTTATTTACAAGTGACATACAAGTGACATACAAGTGACACCGTAATGTTGGGGCAGAATGTGTGTGTATTGAAAAAAGAAAAAAAACAGAGGTTGCATTAGTCATTTTTAAATGAATATTAAAGTGATTGTTTTTCTTGCACATAATACATATAAGTAGTTAATCACTGTATTGCAAAAAATTTTTTTAAAACTGACAAGCCAGTACGCACCAATCACAAAGCCTAAACAGCCACTGACAAGCCAGTACGCACCAATCACAAAGCCTAAACAGCCGCTGACAAGCCAGTACGCACCAATCACAAAGCATAAACAGCCACTGACAAGTTAGTACGCACCAATCACAAAGCCTAAACAGCCATTGACAAGCCAGTACGCACCAATCACAAAGCATAAACAGCCACTGACAAGTTAGTAGTACGCACCAATCACAAAGCCTAAACAGCCACTGACAAGCCAGTACACACCAATCACATAGCCTAAACAGCCGCTGACAAGTCAGAACACACCAATCACAAAGCATAAACAGACACTGACAAGCCAGTGCACACCAATCACAAAGCCTAAACAGCTGCTGACAAGCCAGTACGCACCAATTACAAAGCTTAAACAACTGCTGACAAGCCAGTACGCACCAATCACAAAGCCTAAACAGCCACTGACAAGCCAGTACGCACCAATTACAAAGCCTAAACAGCCGCTGACAAGCCAGTACACACCAATCACAAAGCATAAACAGCCACTGACAAGCCAGTGCACACCAATCACAAAGCCTAAACAGCTGCTGACAAGCCAGTACGCACCAATTACAAAGCTTAAACAACTGCTGACAAGCCAGTACGCACCAATCACAAAGCCTAAACAGCCACTGACAAGCCAGTACGCACCAATTACAAAGCCTAAACAGCCGCTGACAAGCCAGTACACACCAATCACAAAGCATAAACAGCCACTGACAAGTTAGTACGCACCAATCACAAAGCCTAAACAACTGCTGACAAGCCAGTACACACCAATCACAAAGACTAAACAGCCGCTGACAAGCCAGTACGCACCAATTACAAAGCTTAAACAACTGCTGACAAGCCAGTATGCACCAATCACAAAGCCTAAACAGCCGCTGACAAGCCAGTACGCACCAATCACAAAGCCTAAACAGCCGCTGACAAGCCAGTATGCACCAATCACAAAGCCTAAACAGCCACTGACAAGCCAGTACACACCAAATACATAGCCTAAACAGCCACTGACAAGGAGGCTAAGCGTGGCGGATCCTAAAGGAGAAGCTGCCTTAGCACAGGCCCTGAGATCCACCACTCTAAGCCTCATATTAGCGTGGCCCTGGGCTCTTAAAAGAGGGATCAGGATTAGTGCAGCTCTCCAGCACAATAGAGGTAAGTATAACACTTCAGGTGAGTACAGCGCTGCAGGTAAGTATAACGCTAGGTAATTATAATGTTACAGGTGAGTATAACACATCAGGTAATTATAATGTTACAGGTAAGTATAACACTTCAGGTAATTATAATGTTACAGGTGAGTATAATGCTACAGTTTAGTATAACGCTTCAGGTAATTATAATGTTACAGGTGAGTATAACACTACAGGTAAATATAACGCTAGGTAATTATAATGTTACAGGTGATTATAACACATCAGGTAATTATAATGTTACAGGTAAGTATAACACTACAGGTAAAGATAATGCTAGGTAATTATAATGTTACAGGTGAGTATAACACATCAGGTAATTATAATGTTACAGGTAAGTATAACACTTCAGGTAATTATAATGTTACAGGTGAGTATAACACTACAGGTAAGTATAACGCTAGGTAATTATAATGTTACAGGTGAGTATAGCGCTGCAGGTAAGTATAATGCTTCAGATAATTATAATGTTACAGGTAAGTATAAATATAATGCTACAGGTGAGTATAATGCTACAGGTGAGTATAATGCTGTAGGTAAGTATAATGCTACAGGTGAGTATAATGCTTCAGGTAGGTATAATGCTACAGGTGAGTATAACACTTCAGGGTCGTATAACAGTAGAGGTAAGTATAACGCTACAGGTGAGTATAATGCTACAGGTGAGTATAACGCTACAGGTGAGTATAACGCTACAGGTGAGTATAATGCTACAGGTGACTATAACGCTATAGGTAAGTATAACGCTATAGGTAAGTATAACGCTACAGGTGAGTATAACGCTTCAGGTAGGTGTAATGTTACAGGTGAGTATAAGCTTCAGGGTCGTATAATGGTACAGGTAAGTATAATGCTACAGGGGAGTATAACGCTACAGGTAAGTAAAACGCTACAGGGGAGTATAACGCTAATGCTACAGGGGAGTATAACGCTACAGTTAAGTATAATGCTACAGGTGAGTATAATGCTACAAGTAAGCATAATGCTATAGGTGAGCATAATGCTACAGGTGAGTATAATGCTACAGGTGAGTATAATGCTACAAGTGAGTATAATGCTATAGGTGAGTATAATGCTACAGGTGAGTGTAATGATATAGGTGAGTATAATGCTACAGGTAAATATAATGCTATAGGTGAGTATAATGCTACAGGTGAGTATAATGCTACAAGTGAGTATAATGCTATAGGTGAGTATAATGCTACAGGTGAGTATAATGATATAGGTGAGTATAATTCTACAGGTAAATATAATGCTATAGGTGAGTATAATGCTATAGGTGAGTATAATGCTACAGGTGAGTAAAATGATATACAGGGAGTGCAGAATTATTAGGCAAATGAGTATTTTGACCACATCATCCTCTTTATGCATGTTTTCTTACTCCAAGCTGTATAGGCTCGAAAGCCTACTACCAATTAAGCATATTAGGTGATGTGCATCTCTGTAATGAGAAGGGGTGTGGTCTAATGACATCAACACCCTATATCAGGTGTGCATAATTATTAGGCAACTTCCTTTCCTTTGGCAAAATGGGTCAAAAGAAGGACTTGACAGGCTCAGAAAAGTAAAAAATAGTGAGATATCTTGCAGAGGGATGCAGCACTCTTAAAATTGCAAAGCTTCTGAAGCGTGATCATCGAACAATCAAGCGTTTAATTCAAAATAGTCAACAGGGTCGCAAGAAGCGTGTGGAAAAACCAAGGCGCAAAATAACTGCCCATGAACTGAGAAAAGTCAAGCGTGCAGCTGCCAAGATGCCACTTGCCACCAGTTTGGCCATATTTCAGAGCTGCAACATCACTGGAGTGCCCAAAAGCACAAGGTGTGCAATACTCAGAGACATGGCCAAGGTAAGAAAGGCTGAAAGACGACCACCACTGAACAAGACACACAAGCTGAAACGTCAAGACTGGGCCAAGAAATATCTCAAGACTGATTTTTCTAAGGTTTTATGGACTGATGAAATGAGAGTGAGTCTTGATGGGCCAGATGGATGGGCCCGTGGCTGGATTGGTAAAGGGCAGAGAGCTCCAGTCCGACTCAGACGCCAGCAAGGTGGAGGTGGAGTACTGGTTTGGGCTGGTATCATCAAAGATGAGCTTGTGGGGCCTTTTCGGGTTGAGGATGGAGTCAAGCTCAACTCCCAGTCCTACTGCCAGTTTCTGGAAGACACCTTCTTCAAGCAGTGGTACAGGAAGAAGTCTGCATCCTTCAAGAAAAACATGATTTTCATGCAGGACAATGCTCCATCACACGCGTCCAAGTACTCCACAGCGTGGCTGGCAAGAAAGGGTATAAAAGAAGAAAATCTAATGACATGGCCTCCTTGTTCACCTGATCTGAACCCCATTGAGAACCTGTGGTCCATCATCAAATGTGAGATTTACAAGGAGGGAAAACAGTACACCTCTCTGAACAGTGTCTGGGAGGCTGTGGTTGCTGCTGCACGCAATGTTGATGGTGAACAGATCAAAACACTGACAGAATCCATGGATGGCAGGCTTTTGAGTGTCCTTGCAAAGAAAGGTGGCTATATTGGTCACTGATTTGTTTTTGTTTTGTTTTTGAATGTCAGAAATGTATATTTGTGAATGTTGAGATGTTATATTGGTTTCACTGGTAAAAATAAATAATTGAAATGGGTATATATTTGTTTTTTGTTAAGTTGCCTAATAATTATGCACAGTAATAGTCACCTGCACACACAGATATCCCCCTAAAATAGCTAAAACTAAAAACAAACTAAAAACTACTTCCAAAAATATTCAGCTTTGATATTAATGAGTTTTTTGGGTTCATTGAGAACATGGTTGTTGTTCAATAATAAAATTAATCCTCAAAAATACAACTTGCCTAATAATTCTGCACTCCCTGTAGGTGAGTATAATGCTGCAGGTGAGTATAATGCTATAGGTGAGTATAATGCTACAGGTGAGTATAATGCTACAGGTGAGTATAATGATATAGGTGAGTATAATGCTACAGGTGAGTATAATGATATAGGTGAGTATAATGCTACAGGTGAGTATAATGATATAGGTGAGTATAATGCTACAGGTAAATATAATGCTATAGGTGAGTATAATGCAATAGGTGAGTATAATGCTACAGGTGAGTATAATGATATAGGTGAGTATAATGCTACAGGTAAATATAATGCTATAGGTGAGTATAATGCAATAGGTGAGTATAATGCTACAGGTGAGTATAATGCTTTAGGTAAGTATAACGCTACAGGTGAGTATAATGATATAGGTGAGTATAATGCTACAGGTGAGTATAATGCTATAGGTGAGTATAATGCTACAGGTGAGCATAATGCTATAGGTGAGTATAATGCTACAGGTGAGTATAATGCTACAGGGGAGTATAATGCTACAAGTGAGTATAATGCTATAGGTGAGTATAATGCTACAGGTGAGCATAATGCTATAGGTGAGTATAATGATATAGGTGAGTATAATGCTACAGGTGAGCATAATGCTATAGGTGAGTATAATGCTACAGGTGAGTATAATGCTACAGGGGAGTATAATGCTACAAGTGAGTATAATGCTATAGGTGAGTATAATGCTACAGGTGAGCATAATGCTACAGGTGACATTTGCCATCTAATATAGCAAATGAACATTTGTTTAAGAAAAGTAATGTACATTTTCTGCAGATATTCAGTATTCGTTGCATTACAAATTAAGCAAATACTGAATAGTGCAGCAGATGAATTTTTAGAGAGATAAATTTCTCTGAAAGATTCGGACCAAACAGATTTTTTGCTGCTGCACAAGTCTGATGGATTCTAAGGATATATAACTTAAGTTGCACTTTCATGAATCAGCCAGAGTGCACTATTTAAAAAAATAAAATATTGCAGTTTAGTTCTATTATCAAACAAACCCCTCTGTCTTGGTCTACTTTGCTGTAAATGTAACTCTTTCCCATGAGGTCATACTGAGGTATCCACAGGAGAGTGCACGTATCCACAGCCTTGTAAAGCAGCTGTGTTAGTGACACATCTATAACAACACAGAGTGCCTCTTACATACGTTACAATATGAATTATGCTTCTCTTTTTGCACTTTAGTAAAGTATTAACAAGGATCTAATGACTTTGTACATCCCTCTATTATTTACAACCAGATCAGTGTTTATTATTGTGCTTTTCTTCTGGTGCTACAGATAACAAATGGCCAGATTACGAGTTTTGCGTTATGAGCTATGTGGTGTTACCGTGCAGTTTTTTTTCACCGCTCACTTACATACAACGCTGGTATTACAGGTTTTTACATACCCGGCGTTAAAAGGCAAGAAGTGAGCATAGAGCAAAATTGAGCTCCATACCGCACTTCAACACCAGCGCTGCTTAAGTGAGCGGTGAGCTGGCCGTACGTGCTCGTGCACGATTTCCCCATAGACATCAATGGGGAGAGCCGGCTGAGAAAAAGTCTAACACCTGCAAAAAAGCAGCGTAAATCTCAGTAACGCAACCCCATTGATTCCTATGGGGAAACACATTTTATGTTTACACCTAACACCCTAACATGAACCCCAAGTCTAAACACCCCTAATCTTACACTTATTAACCCCTAATCTGCCGCCCCCGACATCGCCGCCACCTATATTATACTTATTAACCCCTAATCTGCTGCCCCCAACATCGCCGACACCTACATTATATTTATTAACCCCTAATTTCCCGTCCCCAATGTCGCCGCAACCTACCTACACTTATTAACCCCTAATCTGCCGCCCCCAATGTCGCCCCCACTATATTAAATGTATTAACCCCTAAATCTAAGTCTAACCCTTACCCTAACACCCCCTAACTTAAATATAATTTAAATAAAACTAAATAAAATTACTTTAATTAACTAAATTATTCCTATTTAAAACTAAATACTTACCTATAAAATAAACCGTAAGCTAGCTACAATATAACTAATAGTTACATTGTAGCTATCTTAGGGTTTATTTTTATTTTACAGGCAAGTTTGTATTTATTTTAACTAGGTAGAATAGTTACTAAATAGTTATTAACTATTTATTAACTGCCTAGCTAAAATAAATACAAATGGACCTGTAAAATAAAACCTAACCTAAGTTACAATAACACCTAACACTACACTACAATTAAATAAATTAACTAAATTAAATACAATTAAATAAATTAAATTAAATTAGCTAAATCACACAAAAAAACACACTAAATTACAGGAAAAAAACAAAACAAATTACAGATCTTTAAACTAATTACACCTAATCTAATAGCCCTATCAAAATAAAAAAAAAAACAAAATAAAAAAAACCCTAACCTAAACTATCAATAGCCCTTAAAAGGGGCTTTTGTGGGGCATTGCCCCAAAGAAATTAGCTCTTTTACATGTAAAAAAAAAATATAAACAACCCCCCAACAGTAAAACCCACCACCCACACAACCAACCCACCAAATAAAAGCCTAATCTAAAAAAAACTTAAGCTCCACATTGCCCTGAAAAGGGCATTTGGATGGGCATTGCCCTTAAAAGGGCATTTAGCTCTATTGCAGGCCCAAAGCCCTAACCTATAAAATAAACCCACCCAATACACCCTTAAAAAAATCCTAACACTAACCCGTGAAGAATCACTTACCGGGAGAAGTCTTCATCCAAGTGGCAAGATGTCCTCAAGGAAGCCGGCAGAAGTGGTCCTCCAGACGGACAAAAGTGGTCCTCCAGACGGGCAGAAGTCTTCATCCAGATGGCATCTTCTATCTTCATCCTTCCGACGTGGAGTGGCTCGATCTTCAAGACATCCAGTGCGGAGCATCCTCTTCAAATGACGTCTTCTTCGGAATGAATATCACTTTAAGTGACGTCATCCAAGATGGCATCCCTTAGATTCCGATTGGCTGATAGAATTCTATCAGCCAATCAGAATTAAGGTAGAAAAATCCTATTGGCTGATGCAATCAGCCAATATGATTGAACTTCAATCCTATTGACTGATCCAATCAGCCAATAGGATTGAGCTTGCATTCTATTGGCTGATTGGAAGTCTATCCCTGTCCACCAATAGCACTGTAGGAGCTGTCATCAGCCAGTGAACAATCTGCTTTGGACTGAGTTGTGCACAAACCTGCATTTTGTGTTACTTTCAACTTCAGCTGAATCAGTTTTAAAAAGACCTGAAACACTTTAAAAACATATTGAAACCAACAAGAAGTGTGTGCTTGTGCACAACTGCTGCCTAGGGACAAATTGCTAACTAGCACAGAACAGTCTATTGGTGGAGAGTGACACACCCCACAGGCACAGGAATATTTATAATGCTTTAAAGTACCCTCTCCAGATGCAGCAAATAAAATTATTCCTAGGACCACAAATGTATCTGACTTAGGAGTCACAATATACAATAAAGAATCGTCTGCAGGTCAGTTTTTGTCAGTAAATGATTTATATACTTATACACAAACAAACCCAAATGTGACACCCCAGAATGAGCCACTGATCCCTGGATTTGTTTAGTCTTGGAATTCTTTATTGGCTTGGAAAGTGCCACAATATCCCATATTGCTACATGAGATTTATACACTGTTTTATAGATACAATCAGAGGCCAGCATACTACAGGTGAGTAATTAGCACTTTTTGTAGATTCCACTTCACACTAATTAATGTCTCATTAGTATAAGCCACATCCCAGCAGTTCCCCTGTTGCACCTAACCATGCAAACTAACAAGTTGCCATAAGCGTAACCCAGAAGAGGCTGCATTAATATCCCAGGGGTAATGGTGACTACACAGGCAAGGTGTGTGTGTGTCTATATTTGTGTCACTTCCCCTGCAATAATATCCTGCCTGTATTTTACCACCAAATCTAGGTTTGTCATATTGCCACTTTAAGGGAGTACACTTCTGAACTATATATATGTCAGGGGATGTTTAAAGACATGTTTTAATAATGTTCCATTATAACAACCCTGACATATGTATTTTTTATACGTGTCCCCACTTAAAGCGGCAATATGACAACCCTATCCAAATCTCACCAGCAACTTCAGATTATAATGTCCTGGTACCTGTATCTCATTAGCACACACAAACAAAAAGAAAATAAACTGTAAATGTGTTACATTTTCTGTTTTTAGTAATAAAAGTAGATTTGCAATATAAATAACAATACTCTCATATAATCCATTTTATGCCACTAGTGTATTCAGCACAAACAAAATAAATATCAAAATACATAATAACAAAGTACAATGAATATAATTGCAACATATAGTTCTAGCAAGCTGACTATAAACACATTAAAAACAGAGGAAGACTGGAAATATCACAGTTAAACAAGAGACCAGTTTATGTGGTTAAAGGGACACTGAACCCAATTTTTTTGCAATTTTAAGCAACTTTCTAATTTACTCCTATTGGCAAATGTTCTTCATTCTCTTGGTATCTTTATTTGAAAAGCAAGAATGTAAGATTAAATGCCGGCCCATTTTGCTGAACGACCTGGGTTGTTCTTGCTGATTGGTGGATACATTTATACACCAATAAACAAGTGCTGTCCAAGGTTCTGGACTTTCTTTTTCAAATAAAGATAGCAAGAGAACAAAGAAAAATTGATAATAGGAGTAAATTAGAAAGTTGCTGCTCTATCTGAATCACAAAAGAAAAAATTTGGGTTCAGTGTCCCTTTAATCTAAGAAACATAGATGTTTAAAAACGCAAACAAAAAGGTTATTTAAAAAAACAACAACATTGTTTTGTATTCTTTCAATAAATTAACAAAACAGCCTAATGGAAAAACTTTTTGAATACATTACCACATGTTGCTTACTTTTTAATGGTCAAACTACAAACCACATCTCCCTTATTTGAGGGAGACAAACTGTGTTTGTTAGTGGAACAGATGCAACAAACCCGTATCATTATGCTAACAAAACTTGCATTGCTTCGCAGTCTTTATATTTACATGCTATATTACAATCTCAAAGTGTTTCACGTCCCTTTAAACAGAACTCCCCCTATATCTGTAACCAAGCCTATACAAATACATTATTGTGATTTAGAATCCAATAGTCCCACATATTGTGATAATGATCATTAGCTGCTACTAATACAGGTACAGTATTCCTTTTTAAATAAAATATATATACATACACACAATGACTGGCTTTCTGCTGTTCCTTTGTACACATCATGGGATGCAGTGGCTTCATATACTGCTGTAGTGTCCCTGCTGTTACAGCTCTAACCCAATACTTTGCTGTCCTCAAGGACACAGCAACTCTGCCAAGGTATGAGAGTGCTGCCACCTGGTCCATCTGTGGTTCTGTTGTCTATTCGGGACCTCCTGTGTTCAGCTGAGCAGAACTAATTCCTAGTGTGCAGGATTTGTAACCATTGATACCCAGATAAGCTAAGGATTCATTGGTTGTTTATAGATCTGCTCTGCTATTGAGTTCCAGTCCTTGCAACCTACCATTAGGCCAGGTGATTACAGACCAGGGAACACCTGTGCTTTAGTATAGATATATCTACTGTATACTGACAGCTGAAGACCATGACTATTTACTAGATGGCAGGCTGGATACGGCAGTATAGATATCTATACTGAAAGCTGAAGACCATGACTATATACTAGATGGTAGGCTGGATATGGCAGTATAGATATACTGACAGCTTAAGACCATGACTATAAAGTAGATGGTAGGCTGGATACAGCAGTATAGATATACTGACAGCTTAAGACCATGACTATATACTAACTAGAGGGTAGGCTGGATACGGCAGTATAGATATCTATACTGACAGCTGAAGACCATGACTATATACTAGATGATAGGCTGCATATGGCAGTATAGATATACTGACAGCTTAAGACCATGACTATATACTAGATGGTAGGCTGGATACGGTATTATAGATATCTATACTGACAGCTGAAGACCATGACTATATACTAGATAGTAGGCTGGATATGGCAGTATAGATATCTATACTGACAGCTAAAGACCATGATTGTATACTAGATGGTTGGCTGGATATGGAATTATAGATATCTATACTGACAGCTGAAGACCATGACTATATACTAGAAGGTAGGCTGGATACGGCAGTATAGATATCTATACAGACAGCTTAAGACTATGACTAAATACTAGAGGGAAGGCTGGATACGGCAGTATAGATATCTATACTGAGAGCTGAAGACCATGACTATATCTTAGATGGTAGGCTGCATATGGCAGTATAAATATCTATACTGACAGCTGAAGACGATGACTATATACTAGATGGAAGGCTGGATACAGCAGTATAGATATCTATACTGAGAGCTGAAGACCATGACTATATACTAGAGGGTAGGCTGAATATGGCAGTATAGATATCTATACTGACAGCTGAAGACCATGACGATATACTAGATGGTAGGCTGGATATGGCAGTATAGAAGAAAAAGTCAGTGCCCACGATTCCTGCACATTTACCAACAGTTGCGTGGCTTTGTGAAGCAGTATCCCCAGCCGCCCATGTGGGATTGTGTATGAGCTGCAGGGCAGGATTTCCCTTCTCAGCAGCCCAGAGCAATACTTATGCTCTCTCTGCTCATATTTAGATCACACTCAGAGCTACAGAACATATTAGAATTATCTTGGTACCCTTGGTACCCCTTGTGACCCTGATTAGCTGGAATGCCAAGACCAGGCTGCAGCATCCCTACTGACCTTCACATCCTTACTGTGTATATTGGTGTTGCCTTAGTAATTTCTGGCTATGTACTGGTTAATATTATATAGCATACTGGTAATAATAGAAAAAAAAAACAATATCCATGTGTAAAAGCTTTTTGATTTTGAGAGTTTAACTGGGAAGTAAAAAAACAAAACAAAACAAATAACATACCAACAGAGGGTTGGTAAATAATATTCAGAAATATGTAGACCATGTATATATTTCTGTATAGCAAACTTAAAGTGAGCACTTCTTATTGTGACTCAAATGCATAGTCACACTCAGCCATAGAAACCTGCAAGGCATCCTTATAAAGAGATCAGGGAGGAACACTGTGTGTTGCAAATGGGGAGAGTTAGTGCAGTGTGAGGGGTGGACATGGTAGAATTCCCTGGATGGTCATGTTTTGACTCTTAGTATATATGTTGGACAATATCATATTAACCCTTTGGCTGCCAGACAGACCAAGGGATTAAAAGGCAACATCTGTATTACATGGAAAAGCACAGTACATGTTAATATTAAACCTGTAAATGCTCCATAGATGTTATATGAAAATATCTGTGTGTAATCATATCTATACTTACTGCAATAATATGCCATTTATATCAACTCTCAAATGTGATCCTACCGCAGCTTAAAAGGGTATAAAATGATAGTGTTTTGCCATTTTGTGTATTTAATATTTAATCATTTACACTGATTCCCCTGCAGATTTTTTGCTGTGCATCAGAAAACAGTGCTATAATATATTGTTATAAAATAATATTATTATTCATATTTTAGCATTAACAAAGCCATTTGATAGAGGTATGTAAAACCACTGATTTGTGTTGTGATGAAGTGATATCACACATTAAACAGAGAGTTGTAAAGATTATTGGAGCCAAATGCAGTTGATCCCTTATAGATTTTTGGCACCTGGTTTTAACACCACATAACCTGTATCAATCCTTGTAAATGCCACAGGAGATCATTATTGACTCTGTATATGAGAAATTAACTACACAAAACGTTAACCCATTCAATGCCTGTGGTGCCTTCTGTATTTTACACCACACAACAGTCCCATCTGCAGCAAAATAATACTTGTAATACAAACTCGCTCCCCCTTTATCGTATGCAGCTTTAAAAAATACAGATATATTTAACCGGTTCATTGCCTGGTAGCTTTGCAAGCACTGCTTGTAACCACAGCTGATGTTGTTAGCAGAGACACAGATACATTTATACTACAGCATTTGGTGCAGGCTCTGAGCATTCTATAGAAGACAGTGACCTCTGTTTAGCTGAGGGCTATACAGTGTAGAGTTAACCCCATCACAGTAGTATAGTGTTGTGTTAATGCCCTTACAAATCACCTGTTTAACCATTTGGCTGTCAGAGTGCTCTGCAGCATATTGTGGTATGGCAGCTAAGAGGTTAAACTGTTTTGTGCACTGGCCGTTACGATTAATATACAAGCAGCAATCTGTAACACTAAAAGACAGACATGGGATAACACACATTACATGCTCTTATAAAGTCTGCAGGAGCAGCAAACCCACACATGGGACACAGTGAAATCCCCAACCCAGCCAGACCCTTCAGAGACACCAGACCCGCAATGGTTAAATACAAGATTTCAGTCATAAGTTTTGCATCAATAGTATCATAAAAATACACCCACGTCTTACTTACCCCAAGGCAGGATGCTTAGTGTCCCAGGGGTAGGGTGTACTTCACTAGCATGTCCAAGAGGTTTCAGGCATTTCCCAGTGTCTGTCCCAGATCTGCTGCAGGTGAGTATCACAGAGTCAGTGTCCCTGTGTGTGTCACTGGCTGTATATTTGTGTGAGTGCTGCTCTAGGTGTGTGATGATTATATGTGAGTCTGTGTGTGTCAGTGTGTAAAGCTAGCTGTACTTCTGTGACTGTGTGAGTCTGTGTGTGCCAGTGTGTGTAGCTTGTTTTGTGTGTATTATTACTATGAGAGTGTGTGGCTGTGTGTGTGTGCTAGTGTGCCAAAATGAGAGTGTGTGGCTGTGTGTGTGCCACTATGAGAGCATGTGGCTGTATGTGTTTGTTAGTGTGAGTGTGCCACTATGAGAGTGTGTGGCTGTGTGAGTTTGTTAGTGTGAGTGTGCCACAATGACAGTGTGTGTAGCTGTGTGTGTTTGTTAGTGTGTGCCACAATGACAGTGTGTGTAGCTGTGTTTGTTGGTGTGAGCGTGCCACTATGAGAGTGTGTGTAGCTGTGTTTGTTCGTGTGAGTGTGCCATTATGACTGTGTGTGTAGCTGTGTGTGTTGGTTAGTGTGTGTGCCACTATGAGAGTGTGTGACTAGTTGGGGTTGTCATTATCAGCCAGTGGGCTCTGATCCTGTGACTGCTGCAGGTGTGACACAATGTGTGGCTGCAGATCCCTGTTTCCATCTCTCATCTCCTCCCTCTCTCCCTGTATCTTCCTCTCTCTCCCTCTCTCTCTGTCCCTCCCTCTCTCATTCCCCCTCCCAGCTCCCTCTCTCCCTGTTTCTACCTTTTAACATCTCACTGCATCCTCTCCCCCTGAACCTGTCACATTCTCCTCCCAGCTTCCTATTATTTACATCTCTTCATCCTATCACACTTCTGCATTCCCTCAATCCGTCTCACAGCTTCCCTACGTTCTGCATCCTCCATCCCTGTCTTCCCAGGTTACCTAATAACAGCATCTTGTATTCTGCATGTTCCTTCTCCTCTCTCTCTCTCTCTCTCTCTCTCTCTCTCTCTCTCTCTCTCTCTCTCTCTCTCTCTCTCTCTCTCACTCTCTCTCACTCTCACTCTCTCTCTCTCCCTCACACACACTCACTCACTCACTCACTCACTCACACTATCTTGCACACTCTCTCTCTTTCTTTCCCACACTCTGTCTCACACACAAACATTCTCTCTATTTA
This sequence comes from Bombina bombina, assembly GCF_027579735.1. NCBI lineage: Eukaryota > Metazoa > Chordata > Amphibia > Anura > Bombinatoridae > Bombina > Bombina bombina. The sequence goes on from NC_069505.1 coordinate 285,174,628, forward strand.
ACACTTTCTCATACACACACTCTGTCTTATACAAACTCTCTCTCACACACACAAACTTTCTCTTTCTCAAACACTATCTCATACAAACACACAAAATCATACACTCACACACACACACTCCATTCCACACACACATACACACTCTCTACCCCATCTCTCTTACACAGATACACACACTAGCTCCCAAACACACACTGGGGCCCATTTATCAAGCTCCGTAAGGAGCTTGTGGGCCCGTGTTTCTGGCGAGTCTTCAGACTCGCCAAAAACACAGGTTATGGAGCAGCGGTCTAAAGGCTGCTGCTCCATAATCCTGTCCGCCTGCTCTGATGAGGCGGACAGGAATCGCCGGAAATCAACCCGATTGAGTACGATCGGGTTGATTGACACCCCCCTGCTGGCTTGCAGGGGGCGGCGTTGCACCAGCAGCTCACAAGAGCTGCTGGTGCAATGCTGAATACGGAGAGCGTATTGCTCTCCGCATTCAGCGATGTCTGTCGGACCTGATCCACAGTGTCGGATCAGGTCCAAAAGACATATGATAAATAGGCCC
>NC_069505.1:285177680-285195180 GCF_027579735.1 Bombina bombina
TTGAATGATATATATATATATATATATATATATATATATATATATATATATATATATATATATATTTTGAAGGCATGAATATCTTAGCCTCTGTGTGTTTAAGAACATGAATAGATGTTTATGGACCTGAAGAGAAGTGATTATTAACATTTATTTTTATTTCAGATCGACATAAACAGGATTTATGTATTCAGGAAGAAATACACAGAAATGTCACATACTATATCTGGGTGGATGCAAATATCAGGAGTTTTAAATACTACCAATCTGGAGATATAAAAATAAGCTGTTATTTGCAAAGAAATGCCAGAATACTGATAAAATTATAATGCATTTTAAGCTAATAATTAGCAGTGTTAAATTACCTTAATATAATAAAATGTTAATAATATAACATATTTGGTATCAGAATAATCAGAAAAAATAACCTAATATTAACCATCTGTAATTGGGGTTATATATGATTAATGCAGAGAGTGTGATCTGATTAAATAACCATTTTATAAAAAAAAAAATTAACTTGCTTAAAAATGTCAGAAATGCTGTATTGTATTGCTATGTTGTACTGTATGCTGCCACCTGGTGTTATGTTGCGAGAACTACAGCCAGAAGGTTCTTTCTGGCTGTTAAAAATGAAATTTCCAAGGGCCAATCCGATTTAGACTTCCCAGATAACCAATGGGAAGGTCAGCTCCCGTAGTGCCACCCACATGATGTCATCAATGATTATATAATGGGAGTGTTGAATGCACAAGAGAGAGTTGTCTGTAACTTGTTGAAAATTAGTGATCTGATTTTGGCTGCGATATACCTGAAAAAAAAAAAGTTCACTTCAGCAAGGAGCTTAAAACTTATCCTTGATTTGTGCAAAAACCTTCTTTCAAATGAGATGACCTAAAGACCGCTACGAATTGGTTCAAAATTGGTGAAGTATATTGTATTTTAAATTGGTAGTTATAAGCCTAGGTTTTGTTCAAATCTGTGTCTGAATTGGCTAAGTAACTCATCTATACAAGTTCTGATATTGTCGGTTAATTTTGTATTAGGATAAATTGCAGTTAAATAGCAGAATATATATTTTATCCTATTGTTTTATAAACACTGTTTAGAATTGTATTGCTTGGATGTTAAAGGTTTTTAGTCCCATTGTGTTAAATAAATAAGGCTGAATTGTGAAGGTATATTGTTCTGGGTTTTGTAAGAAGGATAGCATATCTTAAGAGTTGGTTTTAACGCATATAAACTTTTATTTAGTTTCCTTTTACTGCAAACATAGTTCAATATGTTTATGGATATTAACTAAATAAAAGAATTCAGATATTTATATTAATTGTATGGTCTAGTAGGTGCATGGTTGATAAGGGTTTCTATTTCTTTGTATTGTGTTTATAACCCTGCCATAAACTTATATATATTATTTGGATAGCACTACTAAGATTTTCATAAATATACTGACATAATAATTGGAGGCACTTTTTCTGAGATTTATTAATATTCCATCATAATTGATATAATATATTTGTAAGTAAATAGAAATTATTATAAAAGAGAAAAAAAAAAAATTTCATATTTCGATATTAATATTTTGAAGATATATTTTTTTTTGAAAAGTTGAAATATTAATTTTCATATTTCGAGATTGACATTAATATCTTGAAATATTATTAAAGATTAATTTTGAAAAATTAATAAAAATATTAATTTTTCATATTTCAAAATTAATCAAAAATATTGATTTTTCATATTTTCAAAGTTAATCAAAAATATTAATTTCTCATATTTTGGAATATTAATTTTTCATATTTCAAAATTAATAATATATTTTTTTTAAATATAAAAATTTTCCTTCTCTCTTTTTATTGGCAAAAATTGTATTAGCGTTTTAGTTTAACTAAGTACTAAACCAATATAATAATGTCTGTAGCCAGAAGTGACTCATTTAATTCTATACATAGCAATGAAATTGGTCCCATAACCATACCTATTACTAAAGGTCAGGTCCTTAAGAAAGATATCTTAAGTTACCTTAAAGGGAAGTTTAATATTGCGGGTGAATTAAATGATTTTATGGATATGCTTGAAACTAGGGCTAAAAATATTACCATTAATAATAATATGTGGAATGAAGAGAATGAATTCTTCCAGGAATTATTAATGATTAATCAATGCGAAGCTCCCAAAAAGCGAGAAGAACTAATACTAAAATCTTGGCCCCTTTTAATATGCATAATTGACGAAATGTCGTTTTGTGTCACAGACAAACGATTGCAAATCCAGGAGCTAGAAAATAGTATTCGTTCCTCGCGCAGACGCGAAGAGGGTTTAAAAACAGCCAAAAATAAAATGGATGAATTTGCCCAAAACCTAGCCACCTTAGATAAGCACAATATGGACTTAATCGCGCAGATACAAGATTTAAATAAACAGCTTGCGCAAAGCCAGAGAGAATTAAGCGATTTAAAAAGGTCATATCGCCATAATGAAAACCCCTATATTAGCAATGAGAATAATACAGATAATGCTAACTCCTTTAGCGAACGCGTCAGGGACGAGGTACGAAAATATATAGAACAACATAGACAAATGACCCCTAACGGGTCAGAAGTAGATTTCCCAAATAGACAATCCCCTCAGGATGTAGATCCAGAGGACAGCTGTAGCGCAGCTGATGCGGGGGAGGGAAACTCTAACAGAGAGTCCCAAAATAAGTCTGATAAAGTCTATGATTCCCATAAAATAATCACCTTCGTACAACGCGCAGTACCTATATTCTCCAATAAGGGAACAACATCTGTAATTGATCATTTACAGGCTTTTGAAAATGCGTTAGCTATAATGAAGTTACAAGTGAGAAATTGAAAATTGAATTTCTGCCTTGGGTATTTGACAGTAAGCATCACAAATTCTTTGCTTCACTAAAGGATATGAATATTCATTCCTGGAATGGGGTAAAACAACAATGCAGAAAAGAATTCGGGCAATATCGCACTAAAACTGCCGCGAAAATAGCGGTATATGGTTTAAAGTGTCGTGCGAATCAGAGTCCAGTCGAATTCCTTTCTGTATTGAAAAATGCGTACAGTATGGCTGAAGATAATCCCAGATTTGATGGCTCAGAATTTGTAAATTTATTTTTTGAAGCATTGCCTACACCCATCAAAATCAACTTAGCTAGAGATTTTGATGAGGACTGCTCATTGGAATGGCTGATCAAAGAGAGTACGAAGTTATACTCTATTCAGCAGTCCAGTGAGCAGGGGGTTAAAAAGGAGTCAAAACCCAAAATTGTGGCAGAAACTAGGGTGTCACCTAGCCCCCTCAATTTGGAGTCCAACAAGAGGACTTATGCAGAGGTGGCCAGTCAAAACAGGCCATCTCCACAGAGGTTTAATTCTGCCCCTCCCCCTACACAGGTTGAGGCGCAGGGAGACTATAACCAAAGTGGGGGACATAATCAGGTGAATAATTACTCACAAAGAGAATACTCACCAAATAATTGGTATCCGCGCAAGGGTAGATACAATAGACGGCGAAGATATTCTCAGGGTAACCAGACACCCCAGGTATATAATGCTCCCCAAAGTACTAACGCTGAACAAGCTGAACCCCAGGGGCAACCACGCCAGAATAGAAATAGTGGCCCTGATTCTGAGGGAACGCAATGGTCCAGGAATCAGTACAATGGGGCACCAAGAGATAGGCCCAGGGGTAGAGGTAACTTGTACAATCAGGTAGATATGCTGTTTACCCAATTAAATCGGTTGAGCGAACAAATCGCTAATATGAGTCAAAAATCTACGGCTCAGCAACCGAACAATACTTTTTTAGGGGTACAGCCAGTGGTCAGCAGTGGACCACAGGCACAGTCATAAATACTGCAGTATCACCTGAAGGGGAGGGGAGAGATATACAAAATGTAGTAATAAATATCAATGATACTAATCATGTTATCTCCCCACAGACCGGAAACGGACAAATTAGCTGTGACAATGAGCGACATCAGCCGGGAAAAATTAACCAAACTTTTCCTCTGCAGTGTTCTCTTAACATTATTTCCACAGATGCAGTACACAAGAACCCAGCTGACCTTGTCATAGGGGAAACAGGTAGGTATGAAATTTCCTCTGCATCGAATGACACAGCGGATCCAGGTAAAACGTGGCGAAGCCCACAGATGTACAAGAATGCAAATTTTATGTTTGAAATGATAGAAACTGCAGGAAGATATTATGTACTAGTTGAGCTGCAAGATTCAGTCTCCAACCCTATCAGGGGATTAATTGACACTGGGTCACAGGCAACTATCTTATCCCACAGGTACTACACACAGCTAAATGAGCTAACACCCCACAAACCCAAAATAAGAGAATTTGACGGTTCTCTAATAGGTGTTGGGGGTGACTCCCTAAAAGTCTACGGTACTGCCTGGTTAAAATTTAAATTGGGGAACAGGGTCATAAGACACCCTGTCATTATAGTGGATCTGCCAACTGATCGTTTAATTATTGGTAGTGATCTCCTGAAACGATTAAGCACCATAATTGATTGCATAAATAATGTAATTTGGTCACAAGTTAAACGGCCTATCAATTATGAAAAATCTGGTATATCTCGCACCCGACATAGCTGTCACGTGGTGGAAGAGAAACCAGATGCTGTGGAGATTCATTTCAGGAATAACTCTGTACCTGAAATCACTATTCTACAAATAGATGACCAGACTCCTTTTAGTGGCTCTGATGGTAATACTTTTAAAATTTCGCCCGGAAAGATAGCAAATATCTCCCTAGATGGCGATATATTAACCATATCACTCCACAAGGGGGATCCTAAAATCCCTAAAGGGGGAGACCATGCTCAATACCTCACAGGGATTGAGAGAGTTAAAGAGGATCTATTTATCCCTATACAAGTACATGACCTTGGTAAAACCAAGTATGCTAAAATAAACTTAAAACAGGAAGCTAGCTATATAAGCGAAGGTTTATTAGCGCAGATAGCTGAACCTAAAGTGATTAAATATCTTTCTCCCCAAGACCACTGCGTCAACGGCCTGGATGACAGGTCTGAAAGCTATAACATCACAGCTAAGTGCTTATTATCTATCTCTATTGGTAATAAGTCAGTGAAGCAACTGTTTTTAGTTTTAAATACTCCCAATAATCAAATATACATTGGCAATGATATCTTACATAGATATGCCATACAAATAGATTTGATTAATTCTTGCCTCTGGAGCAGGTTAAAGGGGGACCCTGAAGTATTTCAGGATGAAAATGCAGCCCTGAAATCAAACCAGCAATTGCCATATGCTGTGAATATGCAGGTATCTAGCGATGTTATAATTCCTGCTGGGGCTGATAAATTTCTTTTACCCTTACAGGTAAAGAGAGGGCAGAAATTAAAAACTTCTGAAACACTGATTTGCCTCTCCCATAGAATACAAAATCTAGGTGTCACAGTGACTTACACTCCTATGGTGAATATTGGAACTGTTCCAATACATATTATTGTGCATAACATGACCCCACAGGATATAACATTATCCAAGGGAACTACCATAGGATATGCACTGGAATCAAGTTATTACACTTTTGGATTCCAGAATAATGTAATTGGGCTAATACCTGAAGGATACCTAACTGAAGAACAATTAATAGAACAGTCCTTTGCATCTATGCCAGAGGGTCTATTTAATGTTCAGTCTATTTATCCCTTCAGCTCAGAGGAAGGCATCTGTAAAATTGAAGAAGCCTCTCTAGTGTTTGATCAGCCAATCAAACAGCAAGATTACCCCAATACCCAGAGTCATGGGAGCAATGTAAATTATAATCAAGGGGATCTCACCTCTAGGTTGGAAGAAGCCTATGAAATAGGACAGCCTGAAATCTTTCCAGGATTTCAGCAAATAGTCGAAGAGCAAATATCCTTAGCTAATGGCTGTTCCAGCAATGATGAACGCCAACAGCTGCGAGAACTCCTGATGGAGTACAAGGAAATTTTCGCTAAGGATTCTTATGACTGTGGTACTACAGACTTGCACATTGCAAGGATACAAACAGATCCTAATGCGCCACCTGTATTTGTCAAACAATACAGACTTCCCTTAGCCTCATATGATTCTCTTGCAGAGATCATAAGGAATTTGGAAGAAAGAGGTATTATCAGACAGGTGCACAGCTCTTATAATAATCCTATTCTAGGTGTCCTTAAGCCCAATGGACAATGGCGTTTGTGTGCTGATTTAAGACAGCTAAACAAACGAGTATACATGTCTGGCTGGCCTGTACCATACATTGACCAGTGCCTAGCACAAATGCAAGGATCCAAAATATTCACTGCCATTGATTGTGCACAGGGATATTGGACCATAAAGGTACATGAAGAGGACCAATATAAGCTAGCATTCTCCTTCCAAAAGGTTCAGTATGCATTCCAGAGACTTCCATTTGGATACATAAATTCTGGACATGAATTTGCTGTATTCATGCATAAGGCTATGCCTGACGCACTGGAAAGGGGGACCTTATCTTATGTTGATGATGTTTTAATCAAAAGCACAGACTTTGAAAAACACATCACAGAACTTAAACACGTCCTCAGCCAACTTAAAAGGGCAGGTGTCAAATTATCCCTGCAAAAAGCTCAATGGTGCCGCACTCGTGTAAACTTCTTGGGGCATGAAGTTACCTCTGACGGATTAAATCCCCAGAAGAAAAAGGTGGAAGCGATAGTGAATTCTAAAAACCCAACTAACTTAAAGGAATTGAGATCATTCCTGGGTATGACAAATTATTCTCGCAAATTCATTGATAATTATGCGGAATTAACTAAACCACTACTACTTCTTCTGAAGAAAGATGTGAAATGGCACTGGAGTGAGTCTCAAGAGACAGCCATCAGAGAGCTGAAGAGAAAAACTCACTCAAGCACCTTGCTTAGCATACCCTGAAGGTGGCAAACCTTTCTTCTTAGAGACAGGTTACACAGATATAAGCATGAGTGCTGTGTTATACCAAAAGCATGATAATTTGAACAAAGCCATTGCTTATGCGAGCAAAAATCTATCCCCAGTAGAAATAAAGTTTAACGATTGCGAAAAAGCCCTCTTATCTACTGTATGGGCTCTACAAAATTTCCGCAGCTATATACAGGGCGAGAAAATTATTGTAGAAACGGCCCACCAGCCTTTGCTATATTTGCAAAGTGAGAGAATAAGAGATGGGAATTTGTCTAACAGCCGCATAACAGCGTGGACTCTTTCCTTACAAGGCTGGCCCTTAGAAATTCGCTACAAGCAGAATAAAAAGAATCCAGTCGCACAAGGGCTTGCTGAGCTCCACGACTGTACTGCTAGAGATCCTGGGGAAAAATTATCAGAAGATGATTTTCTGGAAGAACAATTGCTTTCCCCATATAAAATGTACAATGAAGACCATTGTCAAACATTACCTTGGGTATATGTTGATGGTTGTTCTTACCATGCCACTATTGATAATGAGCGCAGACTAGTCGCTGGCATTGGTATAACTGGGGCAAATGGATTCTCAAATATATCTGTAGGTTTCAACATTGGACCAAGATCCAGTCAAGTTGCAGAACTAACTGCTGTTTTCAAAACCATTGAAATGGCTATTGAACATGGTATTCATGAATTTGTGATCATAACTGACTCAAATTATGTGCGTGACAGTTTTGTTGAATACCTGCCAACTTGGAAAAGAAATGGCATGCAGAAAAGCAATAACAAACCAGTCAAGCATGGCAAATTGTTCTGCGAGATTGATAATCTGGTAGTATCCAATGATTTAACCATACACTGGAAAAAGACCAAGGGTCATTCCAGAGTTTTAGGTCCTGATAAGGAAGGCAATGACCTTGCGGACTCATTAGCCAAACAAGGAGCCATAACTGGAGAACTCCTTAATATTGAACACTTAATGGGTGCAATTCAGGTAGAAGCCATTACCAGAAACCAGGCAAAACAACAGAGTGAGCCTAACTTGGTACAATGGAGTCAGGATTCTCCTAGTGAGGACCTGATCACTAGTCAAAAAGAAGACCCCATTGTAGGCATCTTCTATAAACACATAGAAGATCCTGAAAGCAACCCCATCTCAAAAGATGATTGTATTGGCAAAGAAGATCTGAGAATCTTAATAAAATCTAAATCACAATTCAAATTACAGGATGGTTTGTTAATTAGAACCTCCAAAACTGGCATCCAACAGTGGGTAGTACCCACCAAGTTCAGAGGTCTAATGCTTCAACATGCCCATGATGCTCCCACATCTGGTCATCGCGGTGCCAAACTCACGTACGAAATATTGCGTGACTACGCTTTTTGGCCACACATGTTGAAAGATGTTCAAACCTACTGTCAAGGGTGTTTAATCTGTCCACAGTTCCAACCCACTGCACCAACGCATAGAGCGCCATTGCAGAAAAGGGGGATGGTAATGCCATGGTCAGATATACAAATTGATTTTATTGGTCCGGTAACAAGGTCATCAAGAGGTAACAAGTACATGTTAACAGTGACATGCCTGTTCACTAAATGGGTAGAGTGCATTAGTGCACCTAACAATAGTGCTGAAACATGTGCAGCATTGCTCATCAACCATGTATTTTCCAGATTTGGTTTGCCCCAAAGAATCGAATCAGATCGGGGGACCCACTTCACTAGCGAAGTGATGACAAAAATGTGGAAAATACTAGGGGTTAAAAGAAAGCTCCATATTGCTTATAGAGCTGCCTCAAGTGGTGGTGTAGAGCGTTACAACCAATCCATTGTTAAAATCCTCAAAAAGTTTGTGAGTGAAACAGGTAAAGACTGGGATATAAAACTACCTCTAGTCTTAATGGCATTAAGAGCAACTCCAAGTAGTGCTACCAAGATGTCACCTTTTGAGCTGATGACTGGTAGAAGAATGGTTCTACCTCAGCATCTGCTGTACCGTACATCAGACCAAAATTTGATAAACGCTGCCAATACACATCAATATGTGGAAAACTTAAGAAAGCACCTGCAATATGCCTTTGCATTTGCTCAAAGGAATTTAGAAAGAGCCGCAACTGCCACTAAAACCTATTATGATCTCAAAACATCCAAAAAGGAATATGAAATAAATGATAAAGTTTATCTTTATAACTTTGGAAGAGATCAGGTTAGGGAGAAGAAATTTCTTCCCTCATGGAAAGGTCCTTTTGTCATTACTGACAAAATATCTCCAGTGGCCTATAAAATACGGATCCCCAAAAATGAAGGTTTCATAGATAAATGGGTACATATAAATCAACTGCGGGCATGTCATCCCAGGTCCCAACTACAAGTCATAGAGGGAGAATGAAGTGTCATATCCCCAAATGCACTAAAGACATACTGTAATTTAAAGATGCCTAACTGATAAACATGAAAGCTCAAAATAACAAACTTTCTTCATAAGAGACTGTCTATGAGGTATACGGTTGATCCTCATCAAATACCACTGACTTTAAGCCAATTCAAATACATGTGTCCTACATCTATTTGAAGTTGGAAGGGGGATTTATGTCAGAGTATATGAATATTATAATGAATATTACATATGTGTACATATATATATATATATATATATATATATATATATATATATATATGTATATTTTATACACTGTATATGTTAGATGAGAACTCAGGATTAATTAAACATGAGTTTGTTGAACACAGCTTCTAATACACGTCTATCAGGATTGACGATCAGTAGAGCCTTTTTGAAACACAAACATTTCTTTTCTAAAGGAAATAGCTCAGTGACCCTATTCATTTGACTATATATGCAGATTTTTATAACCTCAGAACATTTGGTGAGGTGAGAAAAGAATGTGTTCAAGGACCCCTTTGGAATTTGACACGTGTGATACAACAGTTCTATCTCACTGAATCTCTATTTGAAGACTTACTGCAAAAAACCCCTCTTGGGGGAAGGTGACACAAATAAAATCAAATACACATCTGCACTGCTGGCTAAACAGGAAATATGCTGTTTTAAAGACTCTTACAACTCCTCATGGATTGACCCCATGTGGTGAGTATGAGACAAAAAGTCTGGCAACTGAAGTTACTGAAAAGTTAGAATGTTAGGATAATACAGTGAAGGCCCATGACTTACATTATGATTTCAAAACAACTATATATATTTTAATGGATATGAGATGTATATTTATGTGATATCAAACATTAACATCTAAATATATATATATATATATGGAAAGTAAAAGATTGAATGATATATATATATATATATATATATATATATATATATATATATATATATATTTTGAAGGCATGAATATCTTAGCCTCTGTGTGTTTAAGAACATGAATAGATGTTTATGGACCTGAAGAGAAGTGATTATTAACATTTATTTTTATTTCAGATCGACATAAACAGGATTTATGTATTCAGGAAGAAATACACAGAAATGTCACATACTATATCTGGGTGGATGCAAATATCAGGAGTTTTAAATACTACCAATCTGGAGATATAAAAATAAGCTGTTATTTGCAAAGAAATGCCAGAATACTGATAAAATTATAATGCATTTTAAGCTAATAATTAGCAGTGTTAAATTACCTTAATATAATAAAATGTTAATAATATAACATATTTGGTATCAGAATAATCAGAAAAAATAACCTAATATTAACCATCTGTAATTGGGGTTATATATGATTAATGCAGAGAGTGTGATCTGATTAAATAACCATTTTATAAAAAAAAAAATTAACTTGCTTAAAAATGTCAGAAATGCTGTATTGTATTGCTATGTTGTACTGTATGCTGCCACCTGGTGTTATGTTGCGAGAACTACAGCCAGAAGGTTCTTTCTGGCTGTTAAAAATGAAATTTCCAAGGGCCAATCCGATTTAGACTTCCCAGATAACCAATGGGAAGGTCAGCTCCCGTAGTGCCACCCACATGATGTCATCAATGATTATATAATGGGAGTGTTGAATGCACAAGAGAGAGTTGTCTGTAACTTGTTGAAAATTAGTGATCTGATTTTGGCTGCGATATACCTGAAAAAAAAAAAGTTCACTTCAGCAAGGAGCTTAAAACTTATCCTTGATTTGTGCAAAAACCTTCTTTCAAATGAGATGACCTAAAGACCGCTACGAATTGGTTCAAAATTGGTGAAGTATATTGTATTTTAAATTGGTAGTTATAAGCTTAGGTTTTGTTCAAATCTGTGTCTGAATTGGCTAAGTAACTCATCTATACAAGTTCTGATATTGTCGGTTAATTTTGTATTAGGATAAATTGCAGTTAAATAGCAGAATATATATTTTATCCTATTGTTTTATAAACACTGTTTAGAATTGTATTGCTTGGATGTTAAAGGTTTTTAGTCCCATTGTGTTAAATAAATAAGGCTGAATTGTGAAGGTATATTGTTCTGGGTTTTGTAAGAAGGATAGCATATCTTAAGAGTTGGTTTTAACGCATATAAACTTTTATTTAGTTTCCTTTTACTGCAAACATAGTTCAATATGTTTATGGATATTAACTAAATAAAAGAATTCAGATATTTATATTAATTGTATGGTCTAGTAGGTGCATGGTTGATAAGGGTTTCTATTTCTTTGTATTGTGTTTATAACCCTGCCATAAACTTATATATATTATTTGGATAGCACTACTAAGATTTTCATAAATATACTGACAATATATATATATATATATATATATGTCGATATGTGTGTACATACTGTATGTATTTGTTTTGATATGTGTATATATGTCTGTCAATACATATATACACATGTAAATACATTAATATATATGTATTCATATATAAACATATATTTATACATACAAATACATCTTTATCAATTTATGTTAAAGAACTTTTGAAGGGGGGTTTTTCTAACACCCAAGCTCTCCGTCATATCTTTGAGCACTTAAAACTTTTTTTGTGCAATTGTTTTAAATAATTTCTATTAGATAGTGTTAATAAGAGTGTAACTATACTTTGTAATGTATTTCTGAAGTTATTTGTGCAACTTTTTTGTTTTGGAAAACAGTTAACCAGACATTTTAGATTGCGGTAAGGATTGAAGCGTAAATGTCGATTGCGCTCAACTTGTAATATCAGAGCAATTAAAAAGGCTCGAGAAAAGACTATATCGCTTGCGCAAAATCTTTGTGCTTCACTTGTAACCTAGCCTTTTATGTGCTTATTGTTATGCCCAACACCCAACACAGCCTCTAGTACTAATGTAGTGTACAGCCTGTAACAGTAACACACAGCCACTAGTACTAATGTATTGTACAGCCTGTAACAGTAACACACAGCCACTAGTACTAATGTAGTGTACAACCTGTAACAGTTACACACAGCCACTAGTACTGATGTATTGTACAGCCTGTAACAGTTACACACAGCCACTTGTACTGATGTATTGTACAGCCTGTAACAGTAACACACAGCCACTAGTACTAATATATTGTACAGCCTGTAACAGTTACACACAACCCCTAGTACTGATGTATTGTACAGTCTGTAACAGTTACACATAGCCATTAGTACTGATGTATTGTACAGTCTGTAACAGTTACACATAGCCACTAGTACTGATGTATTGTACAGTCTGTAACAGTTACACATAGCCACTAGTACTGATGTATTGTACAGTCTGTAACAGTTACACAGAGCCACTAGTACTGATGTAGTGTACAGCCTGTAACAGTTACACACAACCCCTAGTACTGATGTATTGTACAGTCTGTAACAGTTACACATATCCATTAGTACTGATGTATTGAACAGTCTGTAACAGTTACACATAGCCACTAGTACTGATGTATTGTACAGTCTGTAACAGTTACACATAGCCACTAGTACTGATGTATTGTATAGTCTGTAACAGTTACACACAGCCACTAGTACTGATGTAGTGTACAGCCTATAACAGTTTCACACAGCCACTAGTACTAATGTATTGTACAGCCTGTAACAGTTACACACAGCCACTAGTACTGATGTATTGTACAGCCTATAACAGTTACACACAACCACTAGTACTGATCTAGTGTACAGTCTGTAACAGTTACACACAACCCCTAGTACTGATGTAATGTACAGTCTGTAACAGTTACACATAGCCACTAGTACTGATGTATTGTACAGTCTGTAACAGTTACACATAGCCACTAACACAATGCAGAGAACTGACCACAGCACAGTTACTGTACTATTTGAATTATAGGATGATTATGAGGCGCACTCTCACACACTGTAATTATTTTGCACTTAGATGTGTATAGTATATACTCCTATGTTGAGTCAAGCTTCAAACTGTGTAGCGATATACGTGCTTTTTTTTCTTCTGTGTAAATATATGGTCTCTAGTTCACCTCACCGCAGTATGCACAAGAACACAGATTAGAATGTGTGATGTAAATATGAGTATCTATTACATCTATCGGTATCTCTATAAACCAAAAAAGAGATTACCTTGTATCCACTGTGAAGTTCTATGTGTTCCTGCGTGGGTGGTAACGAGGCTCCTTGCAACCTGGAGATGAGACACTCCTTAGTCTCACAAAAAGGGATTCCTGGATACTGTGTGATTGATCTGCTGCAAGGAAGACACTTCAGCCGCCTAGTTTGCAAGTAAAAACCGACTTTATTTAAAGTCAAAATTAAGCATGGTACAAGTGTGCTCGTGAGGGAGCACTAAGAATGAAACGTCCGACGCGTTTCCTGCCTGGAGGCACTTCGTCAGGGACTAATGCACAGTAAATCACTTGGTTCTTTTAAACACATAGCATTTCCTGTTACGTTTGCTTACCTGCATTACAGCACACCTGTTGGTATTAATTAAGACGGATACTTCGCGGTATTGGTCTCTTCACACACAGCATGTCCGCGCATGCGCTACGGACCACACACAGCCACATCACAGTATATATATCTTGTATCAATTAGTGTCTCTGTCGTTTAATAGCTGTATGAGAAAAAACCAAAGCGCTTCCGGCTATTGCTGCACTTTAAAAGTAACACTGATAAAGCAATTATGTAACAGTATCTTAAGAATCATTTCAAGCTAATATGTTTATAAAAAATATAAATAAAAAATGTTAATGAAAACAAAAATGGCATCAAAAAATGCTATTCTTATATGCGATCTTTATCTCATTACATGTTACCTATTGAAATTTGTTCGATATTATACTGAGAGAGGAGAAGAAAAGAGAATTCGCTAAACATCCCCTTATATATACAGATCTACCAAAAACAAGTTCATCTCTATTTTGATACATATGTTATATGTTATATTACATTATATTGTGTAACATTGTATTCCCTCTTTTAGGCTTCCAATATTTAAGCTCCAATTCCTCTATGTTGAATATGCTCTGTGTAGGTCAAAATTTATTTATCTCTTTATTTATTTATTTCCAATAGGTTTAACCTAGTATCAATGTATATAAATTTATATTTTGTTTAAATCATTATTACCTATTGTCAAACCCACTGACTTTCTGACATATTTAACTCTCGTCATCATTTCTTATCTCTTATCATTTTTCATATTTCATTCTATTTAATTTTGTGTTATTTTATCTCCTCGTTTTTATTCCTATATTTGGTGTTTTTCCTAAATGTCGTTTCTTATTTATATTTTATTTTTTGTTTTTTGTTTTTTTATTTTTTTATTTTTTATTTATTTTTTATTTTTTATTATTTTTATCTCGTGTTCTATGACTTATCTTGTGACTTAGACCCCTAGTGAAACTCAAAAAATAAAAACTCTAATATCTTAGTGTTTAATTTTATATAAATTGTGTATTGCACATCTACTACTTGTTATGCTGTGTTATTCAGCCCTTAGTGTTATTTCTTTTTCTAATTCTTAAACTTGTGAATTTGTCTAAGTGACCAGAGTGATTGTGATAATAATGAAAAAAAAATGTTTCATTATTATTATTATTGTTATTGTATAAAAAAGCTCTGAATTCTAAAACTCTAACTGTGTCATCTCATGTGAAACCTTTTAAATTTACTGATTACGTTGTCTCTCTATGCTAGGAATTTGTCTCATATAAATAGTGCTCGAAAAACATATATATATTTAAAAATGAAATTTCCTTTACTCTTGTCTAATCAAATATAAAAATAAAAACTAAAACTACAATCTATGTGATAATGTTAAATACTATTGTTCTTTGGTTTTACTGAGGAATTGGTACTATGGCATCAAAATATTATATACTTGGAATACAATATTACACAACGAATAAATTAATTTTTGGTATTTGTTTTTTTGTGTTATTATTTTTTGGTTGCCATCTTAACTTGTTAGATATTAGATGTTTAAAGCTTTAAGATTATAACTTTCCATACCCCTACTGCATCAATTCCAATCTATGAATGATGCTATGAGGTACTGGTGGTACTCATTAGATTGTTATGTCAACTTTTAGTCTAAACTGTATTATGTACTTCTCTATTTGAATTACCTTAGTCTACAAAATACCTAAGGTCAGTAATTTTATTAATTCCTAAAGGGACCCCTGTAGACAAATGAAAAATCCAAAAAGCCTCTTTCCTATTTAGTACAGCTGATCTATCTCCCCCTTTGGTACTTTTAATGGCTGTGTCAATGCCTTGAAACCCTAGTACTGTGCCTATATTGTTATCATTTATGGGCATTCCCATAGTATTAAAATGTGCAGCAAAGTGTTTCGCTATTGGTGTCTTAGGGGGGTCTTGTTTGATAGATATCAAATGTTCACGGATTCGATCTTTTAGTAATCTTGTAGTCCTGCCTACATATTGTTTGTGGCATAAATTGCATGTAATTAAATAAACCACAAAATTAGAATGACACATCATCCTGTGTCTGATATCAAAAGTTTTGCCTGTGACCGTGGACTTAAATGAATCACCTGAAATGACAAAATCACAGCTTTTACATGGTATTCTTTTACATTTGTAAAATCCATTTTGACTTTGTAACCATGTAGCGGTCTGCTTTCTAGAGAAATCCCTAGTTAGTTGATTTCCAATTGTTCTAGCTCTCTTGCTAACACATCTGATTCCTTGTTTCTTCATTACCTCTTGTAAAAGTATATCCTTTTCCAAAACTGGAATATATTTTCTTATTATTTGATTTATATGTTTGAACTGTCTGCTGTAGCTAGTAGTAAATATAATTGGACCCTCTGTATGTTGTCCAATGTTGTGTATATTTCTTTTATTGTGTTTCTTATTGCTATCTTTCAGTAGATCTTCTCTGCTCATGTTTTCTACTTCTTTACTTGTCTGTAAAAGTGTAGTTATATCGTATCCCCTGACAATGAGTCACTTAGAAAGTAAGTCAGCTTGTTCCTTACAGAGACACTAATTGATACAAGATATATATACTGTGATGTGGCTGTGTGTGGTCCGTAGCGCATGCGCGGACATGCTGTGTGTGAAGAGACCAATACCGCGAAGTATCCGTCTTAATTAATACCAACAGGTGTGCTGTAACGAAGGTAAGCAAACGTAACAGGAAATGCTATGTGTTTAAAAGAACCAAGTGATTTACTGTGCATTAGTCCCTGACGAAGTGCCTCCCGGCAGGAAACGCATCGGACGTTTCATTCTTAGTGCTCCCTCCCGAGCACACTTGTACCATGCTTAATTTTGACTTTAAATAAAGTCGGTTTTTACTTGCAAACTAGGCGGCTGAAGTGTCTTCCTTGCAGCAGATCAATCACACACTATTTGAATTATAGTTGGCAAATGGAGAGCGAAAAGAGATAGAAGTTTTGAGTTTTTTGGTGAGTATGAGGGGTACAACTATTCTATAGCAAAATGAGGTCAGAATTTATTGCCCAGCACCATGCACACACGTACATATACACATGTATAATTACACACGTACGTACATATACACATGTATAATCACACACATACGTACATATACACATGTATAATCACACACATACGTACATATACACATGTATAATCACACATGTACGTACATATACACATGTATAATTACACATGTACATACATATACACATGTATAATCACACACATATGTACATATACACATGTATAATCACACACATACGTACATATACACATGTATAATCACACACATACGTACATATACACATGTATAACCACACACATACGTACATATTACACATGTATAATCACACACATACGTACATATACACATGTATAATCACACACGTACGTACATATTACACATGTATAATCACACACGTACGTACATATACACATGTATAATCACACACGTACGTACATATACACATGTATAATCACTCATGTACGTACATATACACATGTATAATCACTCATGTACGTACATATACACATGTGTAATCACACACGTACGTACATATACACATGTATAATCACTCATGTACTTACATATACACATGTATAATCACACACATACGTACATATACACATGTATAATCACACACGTA